>NC_073392.1:36096903-36396903 GCF_028641065.1 Leucoraja erinaceus
CATGGGATCCTTGTATTCCAGGGTTTGACTGTTTTCCAAAATAAATTTATCAAACTTAAAAGGAAAAGAGCCATAAATAATTTCCTTCCGATTGCAATTTTCAAAGAAATAGAACAAATAGTTTAGATGATGGTATATTATATGTTAACTTGGTGGGATTGAAGTCTATTTTAAAGTTTATGGCCATTTTTGTTAATGCACAATTTGTATACATAACTTATTTTTTAAATTCTGTTTATATTTCACACAAAGATATGGGAGGTTCTCAGAAGCACTGCCTTGTAACTAGCGACAGTGCGGCTGCTGCCTTCATGACATATGGTTGGTCACGGTATGTATAAATGATGCTGTCAGAAGATTGGCATTCACCTCATTAGTGGCTTAATGCAATGTATAATTAAATGAACTTTCAGCTGTGTTTCCTTGCTTTCTGAAAATATCAACAGGGGGTGAGAACAGTCCCTGAAAGGAACATCATTTGGCCTCCATATCTGAGGAAGGATGTGCTGGCTCTGGAGAGGGTCCTGAGGAGGTTTACAAGAATGATCGCAGGAATGATTGGGTTAGCATATGATGGATGTTTGACAGCACTGGGCCTCTACTCGCTGGAGTTTAAAAGGTTGAGGGGGGACCTCATTGAAACTTGCAGAATAATGAAAGGCATAGATAGAGCGGATGTGGAAAGGATGTTTCCACTGGTGGGAGAGTCTAGGAGCAGAGGTGATAGCCTCAGAATTAAAGGGTGCTCTTTTAAAAAGAAGGTGAGGAGGAACTTCTTTAGTCATAGGGCAGGTAATCTGTGGAGCTCATTGCTACAGAGGGCTGTGGAGGCCAAGTCAGTTGATATTTTTAAGGCAGAGATAGATAAATTCTTGATTAGAATGGGTGTCAAGGGTTATGGGGAGAAGGCAGGAAAATGGGATTAGATGGCCGAGATTAGCCATGATTGAATGGCAGACTAGACTCGATGGACCGAATGGCCTAATTCTACTCCTATGACTTGTGAACTTGTGAACTGTTGCAATAGTATTCAGCAGTGACACAACTAACTGGAATCACTGACTGTAGAGCAGGCACAGATAGGATTAATCACCCACAGACCCTATGCTGTACTATCTGCTGCACTTGAATAGTTGGGAAAAAAAAATAATACTTTCTATGTGTTGGAAGGAACTGCAGACGTTGGTTTAAACCGAAGATAGACACAAGATGCTGGAATAACTCAGTGGATCAAACAGCATCTCTGGAGAAAAAGAATTGGTGGTGTTTCGGGTCGAGACCCTTCCTCAGACTCTTTCGATGCTGTTTGTGAGATTACTCAAATGGACATTCTCCACCCTGTACTTTGGAATTGATTGATTGAATGACACAGCATGGAAACAGCAAAGAAACCATCGATCACCCTTACTGTTTGATGTACTTGAGGAAACAGTTATCGTTTTTAAAGATTATTTATTAACAGAGATTATTGAGCTTTATTTTATTTATTTCACTAACTAATGCATACTTTCTTTGCTTTCCTCCTTTTGGATTAGATTAGATTAGATACTTTTATTTTCACATGTGATAGTGACATTTTAGAGGCTTTTCGATAGTCATATTCTTCTGCAGGGAATGGAGGGAAATGGTTCACGTACAGCCAAAGGAGGTTATTTTAACACCGTACACTTCCTTATCTATGTACCAGCCACTCTCCTGACATTTGTCTGAAGAAGGTTCTCGACCCAAACTGGCACCTATTCCTTCTTTCCAGAGTGCTGCCTGTCCCGCTGAGTTACTCCAGCAGTTTGTATTTACCTTTGAGGTTATTTTAATGGCATCATGTTCAGAACAGGCATTGTGGGCCGAAGGGCCTTCTCCTCAATTGTACTGTTCTATGTGAATTGCGTTTTCTCCTGCTTTGGAGGAGGCAGCAACATTTTAAAAGATTAAATGAGCTACGAGCAGGTCAAGAAGCTGCCTGACCAACTTAAAGCTCCATTTACAGGATCATAGCCAGGTTAATCATTGACATATTTGTAAAATAAGGCAACTAATGAATGGATAACAGCAAAGCCAGAGAGACCAAATGGCATCGACAGTAAATGTCATGATTACAGTTTATAATCAACGTGATGTACAAGGTACTGTATTAAATCTATTAGACATATATTTGAATGCCAGTGGTGAGTGATGGGTGTCTAAGAAAACACAAGTTGCGATGATTGTGGTATAAGTGAACAGGAGTGTCCTCAGAAGCTTACAGAGTTGAGAATGTTACATGGAAGAACAAAGTTGGCGTGTTGAGGTTCAATATTGGCAATATTGCCAGTACGGGAAGTAGAAAAATAATAAGCATAAGGCTGGAGGGGCTGGCACGGGGACGGTGAAATGTCGAAGCCCCGAGGCACACAAATGTAACTTGATTACGATGACTGATTGACTGGCATTTCACATCTCCTACATTTGCTCCCTTACCATAATATTATTTGCCTGCAGTTAGGTGCCTGCACTGAGTAATACTTCCAGCCTGTGCAAACTTCCTTTACTTTGTCAATCAATGCAGCAACCCTATCAGGAAACGATAACATACTTTCCTGTTTATACTTTAATTGTATGACTGATTTAAGAAGCATTCATTCTGTAACTTCATTTCCATTTCTCCAGATCCTGTTCCCTTGTGGCTGTTAAGTGATTGTAAATTGTGCTAGCGTTGGCTTGATTATAGTCAGTATTTGTTACCTGCTGTATTATTACAGGAATGGAAATGTTCATCTGTGTTCAAGAATTCACCCTTTTCTTTTGTGCTTGTAGTGGTGTTGATGATAAACTCCTGAGGCTGTAATATTTAAATCATCATTATGTAATAATGATCTGCGTTCGACTCGGCTAACATGTTGGAGATAGTAACGTGGAGGAAGGAACTGCAGATGCTGGTTTAAAGTGAAGATAGACGCAAAATGCTGGAGTAACTCAGCGGGACAGGCAGCATCTCTGGAGAGAAGAAATAGGTAAAACGTCACCCATTTCTTCCCTCCAGAGATGCTGCTTGTCCCGCTGAGTTACTCCAGCATTTTGTGTCTATGTTGGAGATAGCATTGCCTTTCTGTAATTGGCATCACGCTGCTTTCGTTTTTTCAATATGATTAATTCTGCTCACAATAACAATAGCTTGTTCGGCATCTTTTGGCGCTTAGTCAGACCAAATGATAGTAGGGAAGAGGTCCAAATCTTTGGTCAAACACACTGGTGCTCGAGTAACTGATTATGCCTCCACTGCCTCCAGCTTTCCGACAAGAGGGCCTGAGAACATCGGACTGGCTGCGGAGGCCACAAATAGGCCCCGACCTCGGGTAATTCACAGAGGAAGAGGTCTGAACTTTTTGATGCCTTTCCCCACAGTGGAAATTTTTGATTCTGCTGTGGGGGGAACGTTCATGTTGAATTCTATAATGTGTTGTGTCATTTTTTCTTATTTTTAATTTTTTTCTATGGATGTATGGAAACTTAATTATTTCTTTTATGTAAAGCACTTTGGTTTCAACGCGAGTTATATGTGCTATATAAATAAAATGTACTTATTTACTTACTCTGTGGCAGGGAATTCCACAAATTCACAACTCTCTGGGTGAAAAGGTTTTTTCTCACCTCAGTCTCAAATGGCCTCCCCTTTATTCTAAGAATATGGCCCCTGGTTCTGGACTCACCCAACATTGGGAACATTTTGCCTGCATGTAGCTTGTCTAGTCCTTTTATAATTTTATACATTTCTATAAGGTTCCCCCTCATCCTTCTAAACTCCAGTGAATACTGCACCTCCACGTACCTGCCCACTCACTCAACCTGTCCAGATCACCCTGCAACCTCCTAACATCCTCTTCACAGTTCACACTGCCATCCAGCTTTGTGTCATCCGCAAACTTGCTAGTGTTGCTCCTAATTCCCTCTTCCAAATCATTAATATATTTGGTAAACAGTTGCGGCCCCAATACCGAGCCTTGCGGCACTCCACTCGCCATTGCCTGCCATTCTGAAAAGGCCCCATTCACTCCTACTCTTTGCTTCCTGTCTATGAACCAATTTTCTATCCACGTCAACACCCTACCCACAATACCATGTGCTCTAATTTTAGTCACCAGTCTCCCGTGCGGGACCTTATCAAAGGCTTTCTGAAAATCGAGATACACTACATCCATTGGCTCCCCTTCATCCATTTTACTTGTCACATCCTCAAAAAATTTCAGGCGATTAATCAAGCATGATTTCCCTTTCATAAATCTATGCTGACTTGGACTAATCCTTTTACTGCTATCCAAATGCCCCATTATAATCTCTTTTATAATTGACTCCAGCATCTTTCCCACCACCGAAGTCAGGCTAACTGGTCTGTTATTCCCCGTTTTCTCTCTCGCTCCTTTCTTGAAAAGTGGGATAACATTAGCTATCCTACAATCCACAAGAACTGATCCTGAATCTATTGAACATTGGAAAATGATCACCAATGCGTCCACTATTTCTAGAGCCACCTCCGTGAGGACCCTGGGATGCAGACCATCCGGCCCAGGGGATGTATCATCCTTCAGTCCCATTAGCCTACCCAATACTATTTCTCGCCTAATGAAAATTTATTTCAGTTCCTCGACCCTCATTAGACCCTCTGTCCTCCAGTACATCTGGGAGATTGTTTGTGTCTTCCTTAGTGAAGACAGATCCGAAGTGCCTGTTCAACTCTTCTGCCATTTCCTTGTTACCCATGATAATTTCACCCGTGTCTGCCTTCAAGGGTCCCACATTTGACTTTGCTATTAATTTTTCCCTTAACATATCTAAAGAAGCTTTTACTGTCCTTCTTTACAGCTTCCCCTCGTACTTCATCTTTTCAGCCTTCGTACTTATGTTGTCCTATGAAAGTTTCCCAATCCTCTGGCTTCCGGGTACACTTTGCTGTGTTATACATCGTTTATTTTAGTTTTATTCTATCCCTAACTTCTCTTGTTAGCCACGGTGGCCTCCTACTCCCCTTAGAATCTTTCTTCATTTTTGGAATGAAATGATCCTGCGTCTTCCGGATTATGCCCAGAAATTCCTGCCGTTGCTGTTCCATCATCATTCCTGCTAGGATCCCTTTCCAGCCTACCTTGGCCAGCTCCTCTCTCATGCTTTCATAATCCCCTTTGTTCAACTGCATCACTGCCACTTCCGATTTAACCTTCTCCTTCTCAAATTGCAGATTAAAACTAATCATATTATGATCACTACCTCCAAGCGGTTCCTTTACCTCGAGTTCTCTTATCAAATTTGGTTCATTGGACAACACTAAATCCAGAATTGCCTTTTCTCTGGTCAGCTCCATTACAAGCTGCTCTAAGAATCCAACTCGGAGGCACTCTACAAACTCTCTTTCTTGGTGTCCTGAACCAACCTGATTTTCCCAGTCTACCTGTATATTGAAATCCCCCATCACCACAGTAGCATTACCTTAGTTACATGCCAGTTTTAACTCCTGCTGCAACTTACACCCTACATCCGGGCTACTATTTGGGGGTCTGTAGATAACACCGATTAGTGTCTTCTTGCCTTTGCAATTCCTCAACTCAATCCACAGTGACTCTACCACGTCAGTCCCTATGTCTTCACTCGCAAGGGACTGAATTCCATTCATCACCAGAAGAGCTACCCGCCCCTCCTCTGCCCACCTGCCTGTCCTTTCTATAGGATGTATAACCCTGAATATTAAGTTCCCAGATCCGATCCTCCTGCAGCCACATCTCCGTAATCCCCACAACGTCATATCTACCAACCTCTAACTGAACCTCAAGCTCATCTACTTTACATCTTATACTTCGTGCATTCAAATACAATACTTTTAATTCCTTACGCATCTCACCATTCACATCGAGTACACTTGGCCACACTCTCCTATCCCTTTGTGAGCTTTCTTTCCCGTTAATTCTGGGGTCATTAACTATTCCTTTCCCTTTAACTCCATCCCTGATTATCCCATTTGACACCCCCCCCCCCCCCCCCCCACCTATTTAGTTTAAAACCACCTGTGTAACAGTGGCAAACCTGACTGCCAGAATGCCGGTCCAACACCTGTTAAGGTGCAATCCATCCCTTTTGTACAGTTCTTCCTTACTCCAAAACAGATCCCAGTTGTCTAAGAATCTAAATCCCTGCTCCCTGCACTAGTTCCCCAGCCACTGGGTTACAAGTGAATCGAACATAATGAGAAGTAAGTAACTGGCAGTTGAGTTTTGGAAGAATTCAGGTTAATGAAATGTGAGATGAGACATGCCAACCAGAATTGTCATTGGACTGGTCAGGTCCAGAAGTAGCAAAGGCATGGCTGAGCTGAGGCAGAGGTTGAGTCAAAGCAGATGGCAGAATTCAGAGTGCACCTTCATGGTACAAAACTCATCTCAAGGTCAAATATGACACCAACGTTTCAAGCAATCTGGGTCATAAATAAAGATAGACACAAAAAGATGGAGTAACTCTGCGGGTCAGACAGCAACTCTGGAGAGAAGGAATATGTAACATTTCGGGTCAAGATCCTTCCTCAGACAGAGAGTCAGGGGAAAGGGAAACGAGAAATATAGATGGTGATGTAGAGAGATGTAAAAAAGTAACGATGATAAAGGAAACAGGCCATTGTTAGCTGTGTGTTAGGTGAGAACGGGTTACAGACAATGAGACCGAACAAGACAATTTTGAAGCTGGTATGACTTGGGTGGGGGAGGGATGGAGAAAGAGGGAATGCCGGGCAGACATTGGAGGAGGCCCAGGACAGAAAGGTCAGTGTGGGAATGGGAAGGGGAATTGAAGAATTTGGCAACCGGGAGATCAGGTATGTCCAGCAGGACTGAGCGAAGGTGTTCAGCGAAACGATCGCCCAGTCGACGTTTGGTTTTGCCGATATCATAAGTAATAAGATTTTCCATGAGGAAAGCTTTATTACTCATGTACTGCCCGGTATGTACACTGTGCATGCACTCAATTGGCTGTTGTGTCACAGAATCAACACTTCCATTTCCTTGAAACAGAACCAGCTTCTCCCAAGGTTTTCAAGATAAATAAAAGTACAAACACACCATGTGATTCAACCTAAAGCTCCAAATTATGTGTTATGCAGGCCATAGATGAATGAGGAGGCTATCCAGGTTAATAAATAACCCTCATTAATATTTTATCTTCGTCAATAAAAAGTGATGAAATTCACAATTTAGAAAGAAAGAACTGCAGTTGCTGTTTTACATAAAAGGACAAAGTGCTCCAATAACCCAGCGGTTGAGGCAGCAACTCTGGAGAACAGTTCACATCAGGTCCCTTCTTCAGACTTGTGGTGGGGCAAAGGAGGAAACTGGAGGAGAGGAAGGGTAGGACAAAGCCTGGGAATGAATAAATGGATACAGTTCCTCCTCGCTGGGTTATTGGAGCACTTTGTCCTTTTATGTAAAACAGCAACTGCAGTTCTTTCTTTCTAAATTGTGAATTTCATCACTTTTTATTGACGAAGATAAAATACTAATGCATTTCGTTGTCTCTGTACTGTACACTGACAATGACAATTAAAATTGAATCTGAATCTGAATCAGTTGGGGTGGAGGGGAGGGGGTTGATGGGAAGATGGTTGGACAAAGGCCGAAGATGTAAAGACAGAAGGTGTGAGACAAAAAGAGTGAAGATTTGTGAATTGTGAAACACGAGGAAGGAATATAGTTGGAAGGGGAGGAGGAAGGGAGCAATGGGTGTGAGTCCAGGTGGGCACAGGGAAGAGAGGGGCAGGAGGAGAGGGGAGGGGTGAAAGTGGGAGGAAAGCAATAGAGAAAAGGGGGGGGGGGGGGGGTGATAGTTACCTAACATTAGAGAATTCAGTTGTAAACTACCCAAGCTACCCGGTATATGAGGTGCTGTTCCTTCACTTTGTGTGTGGCCTCACTCTTAGCGATGGGGGAGGCCGAGGACAGAAATTCCTAATATCGTTTTTTCCCAAATCACAATTATGTGGAGCTTGATAAACCCGTTAGTCCTCCCATTACGTTCATTGCCACCAACACAACAAGATACAGGAAAAGAGTGCAGTGGATGTATAAACTTCTGATAACTAATCAAAAGCAATAGGAAAATTTCAGTTCAGTTTAGTTTATTGTCACGTTTACTGAGGTACAGTGAAAAGCTATTGTTGCGTGCTTTCCAGTCAATGCAAAGACAGTACATGATTACAATCGAGCCATTTAGTCAAAGAAAAGCCACACTCAGCTCATGATAAACCCTGAGCCATGCTCTTGCCACCTCTGAACTTGATCCTTCTGGCTTTCTGGTTGACCTCCCTCATCATTTTTTTTCACCTGGATGGGTGGGAGTGAAAGCCATTAGATGTCCAACCACTCTCAGCAACACATATTTAAACGAGTTTCAAAACTACCAGAGCCTGACTGAAAGAAAATCATATGAGATGCGAAATATGCTATTGACCTGCTAGCATTCCATAATAAAAGTTAGCATTGCCAAGAAGGTAGACACAAAGTGCTGGAGCAACTCGACGGGTCAGAGAGCATCTATAGAGAAAAGGAATAGGTGACGCTTTGGGTCGAGACCCTTCATGAGGTCTGATCATGTGTAGGAAGAAACTGCAGATGCAGGTTTACACATCAGATAGACACAAAATGCTTGAGTAACTCAGCGGAACAGGCAGCATCTCTAGATAGAAGGAATAGGTGATATTTTGGATCTCGATTTGAAACATCGCCCATCCCTTCTCTCCAGAGATGCTGCCTGTTCTGCTTAGTTACTCCTGTGCGTTGTGTCTATCTGAGGTCTGAACATCATGGGTCTGAAGAAGGGTCTCAACCCGAAATGCCACCAGTTCCTTTTCTCCAAAGATGCTGTCTGACCCGCTGAGTTACTCCGCCACTTTGTGTCGATCTTCGGTGTAAACCAGCATCTGCATTTCCTTCCTGCGTTAACATTAACTCCATGAGTTTAGAAGCCTCATTTATATTGATTCTCCCATTTGTTATAGGTTTTAAAGTTTTTTCCACACCAGTTGGTCCTCAGTAATTAAGGGGTTATGTCAACAACATTGGCTCTGGATGGCCATGAAAACAGCGTGCTTCAGACTTCCAAAACTGGTGCCACTGTGCATGTGCCACATCTTGCATGTTTGATTGTGCATGTGTCTTCCTGGGCTACAGTCTTTTAACTATGTGAGCTCAACCACAACAAGGTACAGAGTGAAACAAATTGTTGGCAAAATCAGACTCACTTCCCTTGTATAATATCAGGTCATGCGCATAATAGTATTCAGAACTAAAAGTTGGCAGCACATTAGATGGTAGATTAACTCCGACTCAAACTGAAAGCCAAGTAGTCGCAGATGAGTGCATTGGAAATAGCAAATGGTGGGAATGATTGGAAGTAAGCAATATTTTAATTAATTCCTTGTTTGCACATGCCAATGAGGATAAAAAGCTGCTAATAATTATCAATGTCCTGAACTGGTCTGCAGCCATTTTAATTATAGAATTACAGCCGTCAAAAGTGCTGCTCGCATTTGTCTCTTTATAATTCATCACACAGTGGATGATCATCCAGTCAAGACATACATTTAAAAAAAAATAGTTTTCAGACTAATTGTTCATTGCATTTTTATATGTTGGATTGTTTTGCTCGCCGTTGTTTGAAGAAGAGTTATTAATTGCAACCCTGGCTCGGGGCTTTGCCTGCTTCTCATGGCATTATGCTTACAATTTTTTGTCAATGGAATTTATAATTGAAATATTTGATGGGCCAATTATCGTACTATCCTGATGAAAATTGAAAACACATTATTGAAATAGTCCAAAATGATGCTGACTATCCCTAATAGGCCCCTGTTTTTCCAAATGTATGTCTATCTTATCCCTCAGATTCCTTCTCTGTAAGTTTCCTGCCACTGATGTTACCAGCCGATAGTTCCCATGTTTTTCATTTCCCCCCTCTCCAAGCTGACCTCCAACCATCATTCATATTTATACCAGTCTGCTAGCTGAGCCCCCGCTGAGATGATATAGTTTGCAACTGGCCTCTCTAAGACAAGAACTTCTCAATGTTACTCAGTATGGTATTTTCCTGAGCCATCAGTGCAAGCCAGCACCCTCCCACATTTCATTCTGTAGCCTCTGCAATAATGTTCTCTCGGACAGCTAGATTAGGCAAAAGCAATTCAATACAAGCACTGGGGGCGGTCTGTGTAAACTGGCCTCTGGTTTGAGAACTGTTTTGTTATTGGTAGGCCCTGTTTTTGGATTGTCGCAAATTGGAGGAATAGCATCTCATATTTAGCTTGGGCAGTTTATAAGCCAGCAGTATGAATATAGAAGGTAGACACAAAATGCTGGAGTAACTCAATGGGACAGGCAGCATCTCTGGAGAGAAGGAATGGGCGACATTATTCCAGCATTACTCTGCAGATACTGGAGAGTGACTCCAGCAATTAGTGTCTACCTTTGATTTAAACCAGCATCTGCAGTTCTTTCCTACACAGTACAAATATGGATTTCTCTAACTTCAAGTAACCCCTGCATTTCCTCTCTCTTCATCCCTCTTCTACCCAAGTCGTACTAGCTTCAGTCATCTTGTTGAGTCTCAACGTTTGTAACATGTTTTCACCTCACCTACAGCTAACAATGGCCTGTTTTCTTTATCATCGTTAATATTTTGCATATCTTTCATTCCTTTGTTCTAAATCTCTCTACATCAGCGTCTATGTCTCTCATTTCCCTTTCCTCTGACTCTCAGTCTGACGAAGGGTCTCGACTCGAAACGTCACCAATTCTTTTTTTCCAGAGATGCTGCCTGACCTGCAGTGTTGGCCCAGCTTTCTGTGTCTATCTCCTGTTTTTGAATTGTTTGTTTAACTATACCTGGTGTGCTAGGTTTATCCTTGCTGGTGTTGAAGATGAAAGTAACCATTCAGAGGATGTGAGACGTGCAGAAGCTAGTGCATGGGACTTGGTTGATTCAACTAAACCAGCTCTTGATGCCATGTTGCCATCTAGTCAGTGTTTAGGTCGCATCTGTCAATATTCCAGATTTACTCCCTGTGCCACATGCTAGTGAGAGGAATTTAGTTTAGTTTAAAGATACAGGCCCTTCCGCATTGACCAGCGATCCCCGTACATTAACACTATCCTACACATACGACGGACAATTTACATTTATACCAAGTCAATCAACCTACGAACCTGTACGTCTTTGGAGTGTGGGAAGAAACCAAAGATCTCGGAGAAAACCCACGCAGGTCACAGTGAGAACGTACAAACTCCGTACAGACACCCCCAAGGATCAAACCCAGTCTCTGGCACTGCAAGTGCTGTAAGGCAGCAACTCTACCGCTGCGCCATCGTGCCGCACAAAATTAGAAATAGGAAAATAGGACAGAATGGGTGGCTGAGGAGTTGGTGCAGGGGGCAAGGATTCAGATTTTTAGACCATTAGGATCTCTTCTGGGGCAGTGGTAACCTGTACCAGAGGGAAGGATTGCATCTGAACTGGAAGGGGACCCGTATCCTTGCAGGGAGGTTCACTAGTGCTACTCTGGAGCGCTTAAACTATAGAGGCATGTGGATGGAGGGGCGAGGGAGGGGGGAACCAGAGTGTAGGACAGAAATTGGAAGAAGTGATGGGAAGGAAGTCAGGAAGTCTTAACGGTAGGATGTGCAAGGAGAGGTGAAGGAATATGGTAACGTTGATGGGTTGAAGAGTGTTTACTTCAATGCAAGGAGTGTTGTGGAGAAAGCAGATGAACTTGGAGCCTGGATTGATGCTTGCAACGTTGACGTTGTGGCCATTGTGGAAATGTAGTTGCTGGTGGAATATGACCAATGTTCAGAGGCTTCGGTATTTCAGACATGATATAGAGGGAGGCAAAAGAGGTGGAGGTGGAGGAGTTGCTTTACTGGTCAGCGAGGACATACTGGAGGATTCATCAACCGAGGCGGTATGGGTGGAATTTATATTGACAAATATGAAAGGTGCAAGCACGCTAATGGTATTGTACTACATGCCCCCCCGATAGCAAGTGGTGATAGGCAAACAGATATGTAGTCAGTTTATCCATGGATATCAAAGCAACATTGTTGTCTTTATGGGTGACTTTAACATTCCCAATATTGACTGGGGCTAGCTCAATGGCAAAGGCTTCGAGGGGTCAGAATATCAGAGGTGCTTCCAAAAGGGTTTCTTGAAACAGTATGTGGATAGTCCAACACAAGAAGGAAACACACTGGACCTTGTGTTCAGCAATGAGCCTAGCCAGGTAACTGGTATTTCTGAGCATTTTGGGGATAGTAATCACAAAACACACACCTCCAGATTCAAAAACGCACACCTCCACATTCAGGGACAGTTTCTTCCCAGCTGTTATCAGGCAACTGAATCATCCTAGCACATCCAGAGAGCAGTGCTGAACTACCATCTACCTCATTGGTGACCCTCGGACTATCCTTGATCGGACTTTGCTGGCTTTACATTGCTTTAAACATTATTCCCTTATCATTGTAATTGTAATCATGTATTTTCTTTCCGCTGATCAGTTAGCAAGCAACAAAAGCTTTTCACTGTACCTCGGTCCACGTGACCATAAACTAAACTAAACTAATCTTTATAAGTTTTATAAAAGTTATAAGGTTATTTTGAATATGAGGACTGGTCTTTGCCGGGAGAAAGTGAACTACAGTGTCATTAGGCAGGAGCTCGGGAGGGTAACATGGGAGCAATTGTTATTGGGTAGGTCCAGATATGGCGTATGGGGGTCGTTTAGAGACCAGTAGATCGATATTCACACCCGGCATGTTTCAATAAGGAGGAGGGATAAGGATGGCAAAGTAAGGGAACCTTGGATGACCAAAGAGATTGAACATTTGTTCAAAAAAAGGAAGCGTACGCAAGGTTTAAGAGGTTGGAATTAGACAGGGCCGTTGAGTAACATGAAGGAGGAGGAAAGAACTGAAACAGGCGATTAGGTGCAAGTGAGGACACAAAATGGCATTTGTGAGTATGATTAAAAAAAATCATAAAGGTTAGTATACCTATATTAAAAACTAGATGGTAATGAGGGAGAAGGTAGGAGTGCTGAAGGATAAAGGGAGGAATTTGTACTGGGGATGTAGGCGTGGCACAAAAGGAGTAGTTTGCATCTGTTTTCACCATGGAGATGGACATGGAGGACAGTGAGATCCGTGTGGAGAACATAATAACAAACGCAGTTTGAGATTAAGAAAGAGGAGATGTTGGGGGCACTTAAAGAGCATTAAGGTGGATAAATCCCCAGGACCTGATAGGCTTTATCACAGGTTATTGTGAGAGGCAAGAGGGGAGATTGTGAAAACCTTGACGAAGATCATTGTGTTGTCTCCAGCCACAGGCGAGGACTCGGATGACTGGAGAGCGGTCAATGTTGATCCTTTGGTTAAGAAGAGAAATAGAGAGAATCCAGGGAATATTAGGCCTTTGAGTCTCACGTCAGTGGTAGGGAAACTATTGGAGAGGAATCTTCAGGATAGAATTTACTCCCATTTGTAAGAGAATGGGATCATTAGGGACAGTCAACATGTTTTATACACAACAAGTCATGTCTTACTAATTTTTTGAGTTTTTTGAGTAGATGATGAAGGAGATTGATGAAAGTGGGGCAGTGGATGTTGTACACATTAATTTTAGTAAGGCATTTAATAACGTTGACTGATCCAGGAAATTAGGATGCATGGGATTAACAGTGACTTGGTCGTATGAATTTGGAACTGATTTACTGATCGAAGACAGAGTGTTCTGGTGGAAGGACAATAATCAGGATGGAGGCTGTGTCCAGTGGGATACTGCAGATGAACTATGCTAGGACTTCTGCTGCTTGTGATATATATAAATTACTTGGACGTAAATGTAAGCTAGACAAAACTGCTGGAGAAACTCAGTGGGTGAGGCAGTATCTATGGAGTGAAGAAATAGGTGGATCATTGTCCCATCACCTCACCTCACCTCACCATAGATGCTGCCTCAGTCGCAGAGTTTCTCCAGCAATTTTGTCCAGCTTCCATTTTCCAGCATCTGCAGTTCTTTCTTAAACAACTAGGAATGTTACAAAATTTTAAGATTTTAAAAATCAAGTCTGTAATTTATCCCATCAGATAAAGCATAAAAAGAAGTTTATTTTGACACCTAATTCACTTTCTTATCTTCAGTATTAAAAATGTCATGGCCATTTTCATACTCGGAAATTAGCATCTTGTTCCCTATTGCTTTTCCATTGACTGAACACAAAAGCTGTGATCGAGGACAGTCAAAAGCCCATAACTTTCTTAAAAATTAAGAGAACTGAATGAAATGTTCAGTTATTATAGATTGAAGCATTCTGAAACAAATATGAAACATCTTACTTGGATGACCTGAAATTAAAACATATAATTAGTTAGTTACTTAATTGTAGCTAATTCCAAAATTGACCGTTGTGACGGAAATAGTAATAAACACCCAAACTGCTTTGAAAATTCAAAAATGTGATATTCTCAAGATCAGAACTTTAATATTATTGTATTATATTCTATAAGTCTGTAACAGATAGGTAAAGAAATTACAATTTTTAGCAAAAGACCAAGTCTTTATGGAGAAGATCAGTTGCTAGCTGGTACATTGGCATATCATAATCAGTAGCATCATCATACTCCTCAGATTGCAACCAATAAGCAACTCTGTACACCTTGTTTTTCCTCAACTTTTCAATTTTGGCATTGTAAACTACAAGTTTTTGTTCTTCAAATCATGCATGACATGCCTTTCTGCCCATTACCTTCCCATTAAGAATGTTCAGTAGATCATCACATTTGGAGTAGTCCAAATCTGGATAATCTCTGTGAATGCTGCTTCAAACAGTCTCTTTCAATTTTTTCCCAGTTTTTCCCTCTCTTTCGTGCCCCGAGCATGCTCCTTGTCTTTCTGTCGCTCGATGATTTCTGCTCTCAATTCCTTCTGTTTTTTCTTCCGTCTGTTCCTCTGCACTCTCCCCCATGTCACTGCCTTACAGAGCACCTCCTCCCTACGTTGCTCCTCGAGATTATCAAGGTAGTTGACTGTTCTATTCTTGCAGGCCCGCATCCTACATGACAAATAACACATGGTGGCATTGGGAGATTTCTGTTTCGATGAACTAAACATCCCCATTATCTCCACCGCATCAATGTTGTGTGATCTTGCTGATGCAGCCTCCTCCTTCAGTTTCTCAGTTACAACAAGTTCAAAGTATTTACTATACTGCCTCTCCAACACAGTGATGACAGCTTGAAGACAGCTCCTCATCTTTGAACTGAACTGTGGATGTACTGGTAGCTCCCGAAGTTTTGTCAACGTGGCAACAAGATGCACCTCTTCACTGAAGAAATCTTCCCTTGCCAATATCAAGTTCTGTGGATTTTCTGTGGCTTCCTTTAGAGCAGCAATCACCCCTTTACCCACTTTGATGCCATCAACATGGTTGATCTGATTCTGGCTTGAAGTGTAGAAGCGCTTCATCCAAGGCCCAGTCAGATATTTGCCAAGTAAGCCTAATATCTGAAGTTCTACTTTTGCTTCAGCCTGGGTGAAGTCATGGAGGATGTTGCTTCTCACCCCCCCCCCCCCCCCCCCCCCCCCCCCCCCCCCCCCCCCACAGGATGTTCCGCTATTCAGCAATGCAACAAAGTCATCAGAATGTTCTATCAGCTTGCCACTAATATGGAAAAGTAGATGTAATCTGTTGCCATGGTACCGTGGGAGGACACCTCGGAGGATGTTCATTTCATCCAAATATGCAACAAATCCTTTTGGGTCCCCTTTTCCGTTCTTGTTCCGAAGTTTGTTCATCTGCAGTATGACATTTACTGCTGGACAGTCTTTCCCAAACAAGAATTTTCCTCTGGATTGTTTCTGCATTTTGAGGGCTGAGCGAATTGATGTTGCGATGGAGTCAAGAGGATGCAAGTGGCAGTAGAGCTCATTCAAATATTTACCCCACTCACTGTTCACAATCCTAATAGCAGCATGATTAGCTGCACACCTGTCACTCAATGTAATCAAGCCTCTTTAAGGCTTGATTAACTACACGTTTGGGAGTTTTCAACTGTGCCCAAAGTCCAATGTATTTGAAATGTTGTTGATTATCCTTTGCCTGATGTCTTGGAAATCTGCTTGCTCATTGAAATAAGTGTAAAAGCCCTGTCCCACTGTACGAGTTCATTCAAGAGTTCTCCCGAGTTTGGCCCTGATTCGAACTCGGAGATTTACGGTAATGGCCGCTCGTAAGTACTCGGGGCTCTCGTGGACATTTTTCAACATGTTGAAAAATCTTCACGAGTCTTCCCGAGCTTACCGCGTTTCCCGAGTACCTGCCGTTAGCGTTACGAGCCGCTAAGAGACGTCCCCGAGCTCCGACGTACCTGATACGTTCATTCTACGTGCTTACCACGAGTTTGATTTTTTTTTTTAACTCAGGAGTGCACTTGAATGAATTCGTACAATGGGACAGGGCTATAAGTTTTACACAAATTGTCAACTATTTCGCAAATATGTTGCGCATAGACCTCAGCAGTCCCTCCAGCCAATTCATCGGCTGCTGCAGAGAAACATTTGTCTGTGGTGGTGAAGTGTACACTGTTAATATGGGTCTCTTCTTTTTTCTTTTTCTTTTTTTTTAAATTAAAAATATTTATTCAAATATTAAAATAGTATTTACAATACAATAAAACAAAACACCACCATAATACAAGACGAACAAATATGCTAAGCAACTGCTAAACAACTATATTGCAATCCTTGTCCAGGATACATTCAAATGGGTCTCTCCTTGGGTGGTTGCATCAAAACCCACAGTCAAATCCTTTGTTAGTAGGATCATCTCTGCTGTCTACAACTCAGCAATAACTCCCAATTCTCGGGCCATAACTTCAACGGCACTGCGTCGAGGAACATGATCCAGATTAAGTCCACTCCGCTTGCAGAACTGGCTTATCAGGATTGGAATGTTTGCTGTGGTAGTTTTGTTTACAATACAGTCAAACACATGCATCTTTGTTGTTGAGGAGTAAGTCTTCTGGTCCACCTTTGACTTGACAATACTGGCAGCCTCCAGAGTTTCGATTGTTTCTTTGAGGACAAGATTGTCAAATTCGAGGCATCTCACATCCTCTTCCCTGTCCTTTAGTTTATCATGAACTTTTCTGTACTGGTGAATTGAAACAGTTTTCCTCTTTTTCTTACTGCCACGAAACTTCAGCAATTGTCCGTGTGCTTTTTTAAGCCTCAACACTCTGCCGTGGTTTCAGCAAGCTCTTGTGCAAAAGTTTTCCCACGTAATTTGGTTTTGAGTTGCTGAATCTTTCTGTCCTTTAAATCTATTTGGTTTTGCTTCCTCTTTAAGGCTTGATTAGCTACACGTTTGGGAGTTTTCAACTGTGCTCAAAGTTCACTGATCTTTGTACGATACTTTAGTGCAAGAGCGACCTTGGATGTGGACAGAAAGTTTAGTCTGTTCTTCAATTTCTGTGGGGGTCATTTGCCCACACAAGCCATAGGTGACTGGGCACTCTGAACCCAAGCACCAAGTTGTAAGTGGCCGAAGGAGCGCATCCCTCGGGGCAGCCCCCAATCTCCCACGGCCACGGCTGCCCTCCGCTTTGCCACCCCCGTGCGGCCGCACTGTGATGGGCCATGTGTCGGTCGGATGATGGTGACGGTTGACTGATTGCTGCCGGTAGTCGGACCCCCAGATGGCCGGCGATCTGGATTAATGTGCCGGATCGGCTGCTGAGCCAGGGTCGCCCCTGAAACACCTCCAGCAATGAGCTGGATATTCCCGCAGTCAAAGAGCGGCGGCGGCGGCGGCCACCTGCCTCCTCTGACCAACTTGCAGCAGCAACGCCAGCGGCAGATCGAGTCGGTGAAGAGTTCCCACAGTGGGTCAGTGCGGCGCTCCACTGCTGGGTGGCATCGCTCCCGCTATTCTCGCCTCCCCCGAGCAGCATTGCCACCGTCACCCCCTCTATTCCACCCCCTTCCCACGGTGGCATCAGCCCCGCTATTCCCTCCCCTCCCCGGTGTCATCGGCCCCCGCTGTACCCCCATCCACCCCTGGGCGGCATCACCATCGTCGCCCCCGCTGTCCATCCCCCCACTTAATTATCCAGGTTCCTGAATGTAAGAACTATTTATACATGTAACATCTTTGTTATTAAATCAGTAACTCTTTTTTGAGTTGTAATGCCGACCTCGTCCTGTGGAAAGGGCTTGCGGCAGCTGGTTTCATAGTGCCTTCATTGTTGGTAGGTGCTGATATTTCACCTCTGCTCCACCCGACGCTGCTGACAAACGGCCCGTCACAGTGCAGCCTCAGGGGGGAGATGAGGCGGAGGGCAGTCATGGCCGTGGGAGGGTGGGGGCTGTCCCGAGGGATGCGCTCCTTCGGCCGCTTACAACTTGGTGCTCGGGTTCAGAGTGCCCAGTCACCTATGGCTTGTGTGGGAAAATGACCCCCACCCTCCCGTCTCCACCAGCCAGTGATGTGATGGATGTGGGGGACTGGACCAATCGCTGACAAGTCCCGCCCCCCCCACCGACGTCATGTCCATTATTTGACTTTTTGGCAGAGCAACCATTCGGTGATTCGGCTTGTAGGCGACGCAGCTTTTCGGTGAGATGGCGTTTCGGCAGAGCGGCCTTTCAGTCAGTTTGCTTTTAGGCGTCCCACCCTTTCGGTGAGTTGGCGTTTCGGCTTTGTACGCTTTCGGTTATTTGGCATTTCGGCTTCTTTTCCGTTCGGTTATTTGGCTTCCACTTCTTTGTTTCGGCTTCTCATCCTTCGGCGCCACGTCCAGGTACCGTGAAGAAGGCATATGGCATGCTTGCTTTCATAGGTCAGGGCATTGAATATGAGTCAAGAAATCATCGTGCAGCTTTATAGGACTTGAATTAGGTCATACTGGGAGTATTATGTGCAGTTCTGGTCGCCCCATTATAGGAAGGATGTGGAGGCTTTGGAAAGGGTGCAGAGGAGATTTACCAGAATGATGCCTGGATTAGGGGTTATTAGCTCCAGGGAGAGGTTGGACAGACCTTGTTTGTTTTGTCTAAAATGCTGGATTACGCAGGGATACCTGATAGAATTATGTACAATTATGAGCAGCACAGGCTACTTAATTGGACCCAAAATTGGCTTGGTGACCTCAGACAGAGGGTGTGAAGAAGAGTCTCAACCTAAAACATCACCCATTCCTGCTCTCCAGAGATGCTGCCTGTCCCGCTGTGTTACTACAGCATTTTATGTCTATCTGTAGTGGTGGAGGGATGTTTTTCTGACTGAAAGTCTATGACCATTGGTGTTGGCGTTTAGACATTTGTTGGTTTGTGATATATATTGATGACTTGGACATGTAGAAGGCATGATTAGTAGATTTATACATGACACGAAAATTGGTGGTGTTAACATATGAGGAAAAGTGTCCAAGGATGCAGCGGAATAGATCGGAGGGAATTATTCCATCAATCTGGAGACGTTATTGGACCATTCTTCACAAATTTTGCTGCCTGCAGAAATGTATCTCAATCTTGTGTTTACTGCACGATGGCACATATGTGGTGATACTAACGACAATGCATTATTCAAAATTGCAGATTTGGACAAAATCTGAATGCTTTTTTGGCAGAAAAGAGGTAGACAAGATTTAATTTTCTTCCTCAAAGTCCGTAAGCAAGTTACCTCTGCTTACTCAAGAAGGGTTTTGGCCCGAAAAGTTGCCTATTTCCTTTGCTCCATAGATGCTGCTGCACCCGCTGAGTTTCTCCAGCATTTTTGTGTACCTGCTTACTCCTAAACTGGAAGACTGGAAAATTGAAGATTTATGGGCCTGGCACTTAGGCAATTTTTTAGGTGACTGCCAAAAATTTTTCAACATGTTGAAATTCTTTCGCCGACAGTGGCGACAATTTGGGCTGTCATAAGTTGTCGTAAGTTGTCGGCGCTGTCGTAGGTTGTCGCCAGGTTAACGTAGGTAGTCGCCCTTGCTGACTTCGGTGAATTCTATTGCCCTAGTCGCTAGCAGTCGCGTAAAAAATCACCTAAGTAGGACAGCCCCATTAATATCTTTCAGGACAATGACATATGGCACAAACGTCAATAGATATATTGTTGTTGAAACAGTAAATACGTGATGAAAAAGAATAAAATAAGTTGACTCTCAAATATGCCTTAAAGTAACGCTCAAAGGAGAGAGACAGATAATATTTAATTCCCTACCACTAAGCCGAGAGCTTTCAACCAAAGCACGTACAATTCACTGGACTTGCTGGCCAGCTCTGTTTAAAAAACTGGAATGCTGGTCGGAAATAGTTTCCCAGAAAGTCATTAGCGGTGCAGCAGCACACAACCTAAGCACAAGGTAAACACCCTGTTTGATTTTATTCCAAAAGCAATCAGCACTTAAATCATTTCAGATATGTATGTTTGGCACTTTTTCATCAGCACAGCAGGCCTTTTGAATTTGTATTGAAGTTGTTTACACGTTTCATAAGCAGTAATTTGTAAATGCATTTAAACTTGCTAAAGTGAAAAGAATTCTGTTTAAATTATACCTAATTTAATTTTGCGGTTGAGTTTTTTCTACCAATTACTTACTTCCTTTTCCAAAGTTTAGCTCAAATGAAGATCTGCTGTGTACAGCATTTTAATTACTTACTATAAAGGGCCCATTGTTAAAAATGAGGAATAAATTCATTTAGATGTTGTA
The DNA here is from genome assembly GCF_028641065.1 of Leucoraja erinaceus. Classification (NCBI taxonomy): domain Eukaryota; kingdom Metazoa; phylum Chordata; class Chondrichthyes; order Rajiformes; family Rajidae; genus Leucoraja; species Leucoraja erinaceus. The sequence goes on from NC_073392.1 coordinate 36,117,672, forward strand.
ACAGAATCCAGTTCAGTGTTTTCTTTAATTGCAGCTAATTAGTCCCACTGATATTCAAACCACTGTGGAGCAATTACTATTTTTATGTAGTTAATATATTCTGAAAGCCCAAGAATGGAGTTGCATGGAAATGATTTCTTAAATGAATTTTCATGTTCCAGTTTTCTGTTTCGTTATAGTGTGCCAAGCTGAATATTTAGTGCAATGCAGCATTTGCTTTGGTTAATCACACTCCTGATCTCTGTGTTATTACCCTTGCTTCAGTCGTTCCAGTTTCAGCTGCTCCTTAGCTTTTTTAAAATAATGTATACGCATATTCTTGGGTAATATCTGTTTCACTTGTTGTCCACACAAAGGATCCTGAGGGATCCTGTATTTTATAACTGAAATACCAGCACAAGTTTCAGTGCAGGATTAAAGTGAGAAACGTTATGTTTAAATTGAAATATGATTATTAGTTTGTTTTACGGCTGAGTGTAACTCACCAATGAATAGAGTAATAATAACTACACAGCTGCACTTTATACTTAGGATCTGAGAAGCACTTTTAAATGCCTACTGGAAATGTTTTATCTTTGAAAGTTGGAGTTTTAAAGCTCAATTTAACATGCTTCCCCTTGGCAGTGAAATACTGTATTTGAAAAATGCCGATGCTTTAAAGACATATAATTATTTCAAAATCCGTCCTTTTTCCATTCCCTTCAGGTTCTAATATTTTAGATATTTCAGATTGCTTGCAAGTTACTAGTATTTAAACAGTTTAAGATGTTACGGTGAGTGCTTTAGGCTTTTACGTTTACCACAGAATCTTTGGACACTGAAACAGTGATATGAAAACCACATGAACTCCAATTGAATCTTCCAAATGTTGTTTTCCATTTTTCATCGTGTACTCTGTTTGAAGCAAACTGCCGGATACACGGGATGATAATCCATGCCAAAAAACTTGGAGGGTGGATTGTTAATCAATAACAGAATGTGCTTAGCTCACAGAAATTCAATGATGCAACTAATTGCTAATCTTAGCATCTGAACAAATTCAACAGCATTTCGAAAGTGCATTATATTTGGTTTATTCACTGTTTTACACTTGAAGAGGGCATCTTGGTTTTATTTATACACTTTCTAAATATCATTAAAATCACAGAACATTTGACCTGCTTGCATTTTTAATAAAAAGTTACCAGATTTTGATTTTCGATTATGATAGTCTGCTCTCGAGGTGGGTTAATTGGTTTTCCGCATATGATTCATGAATTGTTCCTGCTTATCTGATTCTAAACGATGTGTTGTTTGATCTTGGATCATTTTCAAGTTCCTGCAAAAGGAACATTTATTGAGGATTGGGGATGTGGGGGCATTGAAATGGTTTGTAAGGAAAAAAATAATCTTAACGTTAAAACTAAAGCAAAGAAACCACTAATTGCAAGTGGTCGGTATGGTAATTACTGCAAAAGCTGTAAACATTTCATCTACAAAAAGCTTTTCTTCTGCTTCTCTATTATCTTTAGTGAGATGATTGAACTCTTCCTTCTCTGTCCCTAGTCCCTTTTTCCCGAACGGAAGCTAAAATCAGTTGTCTGCCTATAAATTTATTTTTCCATCCTTTGGTACATAATATTTCAAACTGCCTTTTGTGACTTTTGCTGCTGGTTTGATATCTCCTTCAAATCGTGGGTTTTTAAGTGGCTGGCTTGCCAACAGCAGTATGGGCTTGTAAGTGTAACCAGTACTTTCCCCTTCCAGGTGTCACTGTTTACAAGTGATTAATGATCGTACTGGAGAAAAATAATGTATTTTAATTGCTTTTTAATTTTTTTTTTTCACTTTTCAGTATAAGTGCTTCTGAAACATTCTGCTGGTCTCCAGTGATTTTCCGCATGGAATTTTACTTGGCAGCAAAACTAACTTGAACCAAAGGCATAACAGCCAAGCAAATGAAGAGAAAAATCATTTAAAAACATTCACTACTTTGGAAACCAAGGCCTCAAATTTGGCTGCTCAGTGCCATTTATTTGGACAGTCCAGGTGCCAATGTATTTTAAATATTGCATCTTGCGCAGTGCCATTTTACACTTGGACATGCACCAGCTGCCAAATTGAGAATAATGTGCTATGTTAATACCCATGGAAGTGTGCAGAGTTGGCAGATGAGGCCTTCCACCAATGTGTTATAAATTTCAGCCTCAAAACCTCTAATATTTGCCTTTTCAGTGAAAAATCAAAAATATGCGATACTCAATTTCACTTCTTTAGATTTAAATAAATGTAAAATACCTAACATCATTGGATTTACATTTATCAAACTTAATGTTGTATCTTTAAATAAGGAATACCTGACTTATGATCCCCAATTCTGACCTCCCACACTCCCCATCCCCATATTGCCTCATCTTGTGCATGATACCTGATTCTTTCTGCCACACTCAACCCTCTATAATGTCCTACCTCCCCCAATCCCAATGATTTGGATGAGAATGCACATGGCATGATTCGCAAGTTTGTAGATAGTGAAGATGATTGTCAAAAATTACAGCAGGACCTTGATTGATTGGGCATGTAGACTGAGGAATGGTTGATGGAATTTAATACAGAGAAATGTGAGGTGTTGCATTTTGGGTGCACTTAACATGGGCAGAACCTACGCAGTGAATGGTAGGGCTCTAGGGAGTGTTGTAGAGCATTGGGATCTAGAAATTCAGGTACATAATTCATTGAAATTGGCATCTCAGGTGGTCAAAGATGGTCAAAAAGACTGAGTATAGTAGTTAGGTCATGTTGCAGTTGCATAAGATGTATTGTATTCAGTTTATTGTGTTCAGTTTTGGGCACCATGTTATAGGAAAGATATTGGCAAGCTGGAAAGGGTGCTGAGAGGATGTTGCCAGGACTCGGGGGGCCTGAGCTATGGGAAGAGGTTGAGCAGGCTAGGACCCTATTCCTTGGAGAGCAGGAGGATGAGCGGTGATTTTATAAAGGTGTATCAAATCATTAGAGGAATAGATCAGGTAGACGCACAGAGTCCCTTGCCCAGAGTAGGGGAATCGAGGACCAGAGGACATAGGTATAAGGTGAGGGGAGGAAGATCTAAGGGGTAACTTTTCGTGCTAAGGGTGGTCGGGGTATGGAATGGGCTGCCAGAGCAGGTAGTTGAGGCAGGTGCTATCACAACATTTCAGAAACATTTAGACAGGTACAGGGATAGGATAGGTTTAGAGGGATATGGATCAATTGCAGGCAGGTGGGACTATTGGCCGGTGTGGGCAGGTTTGGCTCAAAGGTAGGGGTTTCTCTACTAACATAGGCAACTCTTTCTCCTCCCCAGCTAGCCTCTGCTGTGGGGTTCCACAAGGTTCCATCCTTGGTCCCATTCTCTTCTCCCTGTATATGCTCCCCTTAGGCCAAGTCATTGAAAGGCATGGCATTTCCTTCCATTGCTACGCAGACGATACACAACTCTATCTCCCCCTGAAGCCCAACAACCGATCAAATCTACTTAACCTTATCCACTGCCTCGAGGATATAAAGTGTTGGATGGCCCAGAACACATGGCTCTCCAACTAAACGAGAGTAAGTCTGAGGTCATCCTTCTCAGCCCCTCGGACTCAATCAAAACGATAGCAGGCAGCCTTGGAAGCCTTACCCCATTACTCAAACCTCACGTCAAAAACCTTGGCGTGATATTTGACTCAGCATTGAAATTTGACAAACAGGTCAATGCCGTGGTAAAAGCTAGCTTCTTTCAGCTTCGGGCGATAGCTAAAATAAAACAATTCTTCCAGTTTGATGACCTCGAAAAGATCATCCACACATTTACCTCCTCCCGCCTTGATTACTGCAACTCCCTTTACACTGGCATCAGCCAATCTTCCCTGTCCCACCTGCAACTGGTCCAAAACGCCGCAGCGATACTCCTGACGGGCACTCAAAAAAGAGACCACATCACCCCGATCCTGGCCTCTCTCCACTGGCTCCCTGTGCGGTTCCGAATAAATTTCAAGATCCTTCTTTATGTTTACAAAGCCCTTAACGGGCTTGTCCCCACCTACATCAAAAGTCTGCTTACCCACCACACCACCTCCAGGTCCCTCAGATCGACCGACTTGGGGTCTAGGCCTAAGCTTAAGGGCGACCGCGCCTTTGCGGTCGCAGCTCCAACCCTTAACTTCACTTTCAGCCCTGGCAAAAATCACCACCATCACTCCGAACCATCTCCCATTACTCAGCCGTATGAATATTGATTTCTCTAACTTCAAGTAACCCTTGTACTCCCTCTCTCTCCATCTCTCCCACACCCAAGTCGTACCAGCTTCAGTCATCTTGTTGCGTCTCATTACCTGTCCATGTTCTCACCAGGCCCACGGCTAACAATGGCCTGTTTCCTTCAATCATCCCCACTTTTTTGCATATCTTTCATTCATTTGTTCTATATCTCTCTACATCAATGTCCATAACTCTCGTTTCCCTTGCCCCTGACTCTCAGTCTGATGAAGGGTCTTGATTCGAAACATCAACTATTCCTTTTCTCCAGAGATTCTGTCTGACCCGCTGAGTTACTCCAGCTTTTTGTGTCTATCTCACAATTCTTTCTCCCTCCACACCCCCCACCTCTCGATTCACAATCTTCATATCCACACCGGCCTCCCACTGCTGTGTCCCTGTAATGATATTTTCAAAGGAAAGGACAATGCATACAACTGGATTTTCCCAGCTCCCGTGACCATCTGAACTACAGTATATTAAGACCACATAAATCTCTATACTTATAAAACTCTGATCTTGGATGTGTACTTATTTTTGTGATGTTCGTGTGCGTTTCACATTTCCTCGAAAACACGAAGCACTAATGGTGATATTTTAAAATATTCCGATAGAGATTTACGCCATGGTGTCAAAAATCGCCTTATCTGAAAAATCCATGCATTATTTCTCGAGTTATTTATGAAAATGTTAAAAAATTTCAAATAACTTAGAAAATAAACGAAATGGTCTCGCTGATGACACCACAATGGATCTGACTGCCTGCCTTTGCTCGTGCTGCGAGTGATGTCACCCCTGTTCGGTCTTCTCTACTTTTTGTCTTCTTAACTTTCACTTCTTTAAATTTGTCACTTAGCATTTTTAAACTGCTGCTCAGGTCGTGCTGCGTGCTCCGCTGGGATTCTTCAAGTTCTAGAACATGGCGGCGGCAGTCATTATCGCCGCGCGGGCGCGGGACAGCACGGTGGGAATGTGGCCCTGGGAGAGGCTGTCTATGAAGACCTGCGATTCCTCCGTCGATCGCAGGGACTCAGGGAATCTTGACGCCTGGTGATCCCGATCCCACCTGGCGATCTATGACCGTCACGCAGGAATGATCTCCTCTCCGTCTCTCCTGCCCGATCGTCTGCCACGCTGGTGGATGGGCATCCCCTCGCGGGAGCCTCAATCGGCCGGCCCTCCGCTGCATTTGGCCATCCTCAGATCGTGCCCGCCCGCAGCGTCCCCCGAGTCTCCGCAGCACGCTCGCCCGCCCGGCTCCCCTCCTCCTCTCCCCTCCCCCTCCTCTCCTCCCTCCTCCTCTACCCCCTCCTCTACCCCCTCTTCCTCTCCCCCCTTCTACCCCTTCTTCCCCTCCCCCTCTCCCCCTCCCCCTCTCCTTCCTCCCCCTCCTCTCTCCCCTCCTCTCTACTCCCCTCCTCTCTACCCCCTCCTCTCTATCTCTCCTCTCTTCCCCCTCCTCTCTCCCCCTCCTCTCTCCCCTCTACTCTCTCCCACTTTGTCTAGTAAATCATAAAAACATGATAGCACAGGCAGAGAGCATTAAGCTGACAAATATTTACTTCTTCAGAAGACTTATTTATGAAACGAGGCACTAAAAGTAAATTGAATTGAAACCAGAAAGCAAACAGTTGGCATTAATTAGGATTTTTGTGGCTGTCGCTTGCTATTTGTTAAAAACAAAGTTAAACAATATGTAAATCTGTTCAATGTGATTAATGTAGAACGTAGAATGGTTCAGCACAGGAACAGCCCTATCCGCTCACAATCTCTGTGCCAAACATGATGCCGTTATCTTCTCTTCCAGCCTAATATCTCTGCATTCTCTGCATATCCATGTGTTTATTTAACAGCCTCTTAAATGCCACTGTCATTTCTGCCTCCATCTCCACCCCATGTACCACTTTCCAGGCACCTACCTGTATATATAAGTAAATGCCACGCACATCTTTAAATTTTGTCCCACTCTCCTCAAAGCTATGCCCTCTAGTCTTTGACATTTCCATCCTGGGAAAATGGTGATAAGGTCATCATAAGGAGCAGAATTGGGCCATTTGGCCCATCAGGTCTACGCCATCCTATCATGGCTGATCTATTTCTCCCTCCTAACCCCATTCTCCTGCCTTCTCCCCATAACCCCATAACACTCGTGCTATGCTCCGGCTTACTCCGGCATTTTGTGTCCAATCAACAAATTATCTATCGCTGCCTTCAAAATATCCATTGACTTGGCCTCCACAGATTCCACAGATGCACCACCCTCTGACTAAAGAACCTCCTCCTCATTTCTGACCATCTACCTTTTCAATGCCTCTCATCATTTTATAAACTTCCATCAGGCCTCCCTCCAGCCTCCGACACTCCAAAGAAAAGAACCCAAGTGTGTCCATCCTCTCCATATGACCTTAATAGCCTCTAATCCAGGCAGCATTCTGGTCACCCTCCTCTGCACACTGTCCAAAGCCTCCACATATGCTTCAATTGTCGTCGTCATGTGATCATCAATTATTGATTACAGCGACTGCTACATTTGAGGCTCAGTAGAAACATATTGAATGTTGTAATTAACATTTCTCTGAGGTCATTTCATAAATTCAATGACTTAAAACATGTAGTTGGTGATAAATGAGCATGAGGTACAATGTCACAGTGGCACAATCCTGCCAGGCGTAAGCTACCATGATGAAATTACATTGCCAGACACACACATTTATGATTAATGAAATGGCATCAATTTTACATGAATTAACTGCCTTTAGGATGACTTGGCAGAGGGCTCTGCTTTATTACCAGCTGCGATGTTTCAGCTTATTTTGGCATTCTATATCCTTTTCCTTCTACCCTGTTTGATCCGCAATGTAACTGCTATTTGTGATATGAATGGCTATAATTTCAGTAAATTAACTTTGGACAGGTTTACATTACAGCGCTCTTTGTTATCAAGCAGCAGCAATCAAAGGAAACCATGGCATAACAAGAGTTGCAAAAACCTTCATTTGTCAATCTCTGTGTAATCTCTTTATCACCTCTTCCTTAGTCATGGAGACATGATTTTGGAATTGGCTCTTAACCCACCCAGCAAAGGTTTGAACCTAATCTCTCGACCCGAAACATCACCCATTCCTTCTCTCCAGAGATGCTGCCTGTCCCGCTGAGTTACTCCAGCTTTTTGTGTCTATCTTCAGTGAGACAAGAGTAGGCTTGTATCAGATCGCTGTTCCACATGCAGTCAGGTTGTAATTTAGGCATCTCCGGAGAATCGATGACTGAGCACGTGGACCACACGCGGCCTACAGCGGTGGAGCAGCGGTGGAGGACACCACAGCTGCGTTTGGCCAGGCCAACCCTGCAACGATGCCAGGACGACAGGCCTACATGGTCAGATCAAGATATCTGCACTTACAACAACTGGGACTTGAAATGGCGCCAGACTGGTGATTGTATACTGTCTCAGTGTACCACTGCTATACACGTATACTGTATCTGCCATACTTATCCAATATGTATCGAAGTGCTTATGTATAGTGATACGTACTGAACTGTGTACAAAAATGAATTGCACTGAGTTCCATAACGTACTATGCCATCCCAAATGGCTTCTGAGGTTTATCTGTTTGTCTTTGGGACAAGTTTGGAGAGACACAGAATAAAGCTGATCATCGTTGCTGCAATGGTGATATCACTGGTTACATAAATATCACAGGCAACATTATAGTTAGTGTGCCAGAAGAACAAATGGGAGGAAGGAAACATTTTGCTTTCGAAGCATTTATTAGCACATTGTAAAAGACAATTCTAGACCACAGTACGCAAGTTTCCTTCACAAAAACAAGTGAATACATTTCACACAACTGCTCGCTTCACTCCCACCTTTCACTACTCCTCTTTGAATCAGTTGCACTTTTGGGATGCTTAATGGATTAAATCAATGTCTTCAGACTTAATCCTGCGGCCTGCAGAGAAGCAAAACAGAAAGCCATCATCGTTAAATTCTTGTAGGTTTGCATTGACGGTTTGTCACAACAACATAAGATTTTCTCTCCTGGTGGGTCAGGTAATGTTGTTCTTTTGGACGATAAGAAGAAGAATGGGAGCGACGTGGCTATTCATGTAATGCCGTAATTATTCACGATCTGCCACTAAGGAATGCAAAGAAGCAAGACAAGAAGATAGTGATGAAAGTTGCTTAAAAATGATCCCCCTTTACTTTCTATTCGAGATGATGGATGTAACGTGACTATATAGATAGTTTGAAAGATAATTTTTAAAAAAGCGAATATCTTCATTGATTTTGAAAATACAAGTATTTTTCAATCCTTTTTAATTTTTCTTTAAACATTGTCATCTTATTAAATTGGGGGATTAATATGCCAACATATCTCTCCCCTATCCTTGTTCTCCGACCAGTCAGACTGTCTTCCTAATTAAATTTTATCTTTGTATGTTTCGTTGTCATCTTCCCTTAGCTAACAGATCTATTCTGCATTTTCCTTGAACTTTGTCTCTTTAGAAGTCTCATTTTCACACCTTACCCTTCCATATCTCTGGCTCCCTCTCCCCTGATCTCAGTATGAAGAAGGGTCTCGACCCGAAACGTTACCCATTCCTTCTATCCCAAGATGCTGCCTGTCCCGCTGAGTTACTCCAGCTTTCTGTGTCTATCTTCAGTGTAAACCAGCATCGACACACAGCATGTCTTTTTGTTTGCCTAGCTTCCGTGTAATTGGTAACAAAACTGCACAATAATCCAATTGGTGTCTTACGTTTAAGAGGATTTTAGATAGGCACTAGGAAGTGCAGAGAATAGAGGGATGTGGATTATGTATGGGCAGATGTGATCAGTTTAAACGATGTTTGGAACAAACACTGTGGGATGAAGGTTCTGCTCCTGTGCTCTACTGTGCTGCATTCTATGTTCTATGTTCAAACCTTCCAACATTAAGTCCTTGCCTGTATTTTACGTGCCATAATTCCATTTGCTTTCTTAGACTCATCCATGAATGGTAAATCATTGAAAAGTTTAGTATAATATAACTATTTTATACATGGATGGTGAAAAATACCAAGGAAGATTAAACATGGGCCCTTGCGATAATTTTGCCGGCCAAGATGAAGGAAGGAATGAATGAATAAGTTTATTGGCCAAGTATTCACATACAAGGAATTGCCTTTGGTGCTCCGCCCACAAGTGACAACTTGACATACAGTGACAGTTAGGAATGACACATATAACATTAAATATTAATAATAAAACATTATTGATTATACATGTTCATTAAACAAAATACCAGAGCTAAAGGAGGCTACTACTCGTGGAAAAAAAGCTTTTATGTCTGGCTGTGGCAGCTTTGACAGTCCGGAGTTGCCTTCCAGAGGGAAGTGATTCAAAGAGTTTGTGGCCAGTGTGCGAGGGGTCAGAGATTATCTTACCCGCTCGCTTCCTGGCCCTTGCAGTTTACAGTTCATCAATGGAGGGAAGGTTGCAGCCAATAACCTTCTCTGCTGATCGGATGATTCACTGCAGCCTCCAGGTGTCGTGCTTGGTGGCTGAGCCAAACCAGACCATGATGGAGAAGGTGAGGACAGACTCTACGATGGCCGTATAGAATTGGACCATCATTGCCTGTGGCAGATTGTGTTTCCTCAGCTGCCGCATGAAGTACATCCTCTGTTGGGCCTTTTTGACTGTGGAGTCGATGGTGGACCCCATTTTAAGGTTCTTGGAGATGATGTTTCCAAGGAACTTAAAAGACTCCACAGATGTGACTGTGGTGTTGTTGATCAGTCTGAAGAAGGGTCTCGACACGAAATGTCATCTATTCCTTCGCTCCATAGATGCTGCCTCACCCACTGAGTTTCTCCAGCATTTTGTCTACATGTGGTGTTGTTGATGGTGAGTGGGGTGAGGGGAGGGGGAGCTCTCCTAAAGTCCACAATCAATTCCACTGTCTTAAGAGCATTGAGCTCCAGGTTGTTGCGATGGCACCAGGACGCCAGCTGTGTCACTTCCTGCCTGTAGGCAGATTCCTCCCCATCCTGGATCAGTACAATCAGGGTTGTGTCTTCTGCAAACTTGAGAAGCTTGACAGAGGTGTCTGTGGAGGTGCAGTCATTGGTGTAGAGAGAGTAGAGGAGAGGGGAGAGTACGCATCTTGCGGTGCTCCTATGTTGAGGGTTTGCGGATCCGAAATGTGCTTTCCCAGACTCACATGCTGCTTCCTGTCTGTCAGGAAGCTGGTGATCCACCGACAGAGGGGTTCAGGCACTGTCAACTGGGAGAGTTTGGAGTGTAGTAGCTCTGGCACAATGGTGTTGAATGCAGAGCAAAAATCAACAAACAAAAAATCTTTGCATAGGTCTAGGTGCTGTAGGATGAAGTGCAGGCCCAGGTTGACTGCATCATCCACAGATCTATTGGCCCAATATGCAAACTGCAGAGGGTCCAGCAGGAGGTTTGTTAAATGTTTTCTGCTTGTCCAGCACAAGCCTTTCAAGGGACCTCGTGACTTCAGAGGTCAGTGCGACAGGCCTGTAGTCATTAAGACAAGAATCCTTGCCTTTTTGGGTAAAGATGCCCCAACTACACTAGTTCTACCTGCCCAGGTTTGGTCCATATCCCTCTAAACCTTTCCGATCCATGTACCTGTCCACATGTTTTATTAATGTTGTTGCAGTACCTGCCTCAAAATAAATCCTCTGCCAGATCGTTCCATATTCCCTCCACCTTCTGTATGACAAAGTTGCCGCTCAGGTTCCTATTAAATCGTTCCCTAGTCATCTTAAACCTGTGACCTCTGGTTCTTGATTCCCCTACTCCAGGTAAAAGACAGAGCGCATCCATGCTATCTATTCCACTCCTGACCTTATACATCTCTATAATATCACCCCTCATCCTCCTACACTCCAAGGAACAAACTCCTAAAAATTCCAAATGATGCCTCACCAATGTCCTGTGTAACTGCAACATAATATCTCAACTTCTATACTCAGTACCCTGACAGATGATGACCAAGGTGCCAAAAGCCTTCTTGCCCACTATCTACCTGTGACACCAATCTCAAGAAATTGTGTACCTGCACTCCTAGATCCCTCTGCTCTACAACACTCTCCAGAACCCTGGCATTCACTGTAAAGGTCCTGCCCTGGTTAGACTTCCCAAAACGCAACACCTCGCACTTTTCTGTATTAAACCCCATTAATCCTTCCGCAGCCCACTTGCCCAACTGATCCTGATCCTGCTGTAATTTTTCATAACCATCTTTGCTATCTATAATACCATCTACTTTAGTGTCATCTGCAAACTTACTGATCATGCCATATACATTCTCATCCAAATCGTTGATATAAACCACAAACAGCAATTGGCCCAGCGCCGATCCTTGAGGCACACCGCTAGTCACAGGCTCTGAATCCGAAATAACATCCCTCCACCATCACCCTCTGCTTCCTTCCATGAAGCCAATTTTCAAACTAATCGGCCAGCTCTCCCTGGATCCCAAGCGATCAAACCTTCCAGAGCAGCCTACCATGCGGAACCTTATCAAATGCCTTGCTAAAGTCCATATAGACAATGTCTATGGCTCTGCTCTCATCAACGTTTTTAGTTATTTCTTCAAAAAACTCAATCCGATTCAATAGACATGATCTCCCATGAATCAAACCATGCTGACTATCCTTAATCTACCATTGTCTATCCAAATGCACATATATCTTATCCTTCAGATTATTCTCCAGTAACTAGCCCACCACAGATGTTAGGCTCTTTGGTCTATAATTCCCAATCTTCTCCTTGTAGCCCTTCTTAAATAAAGGCACAACATTAGCCACCCTCTATTCTACCACCACCTCACCCATGTCTGATGATGGTTCATGTATCTCAGCCAGGGCGCCTGTAATTTCTTCCCTAATTTCCCACAGTGTCCTCGGATATATCTGATCAGGCCCAGAAGATTTGCCAACTTTCATACACCTTAGAATGCTCAGCACCTCCTCGACCATAATACTGACTGTCCTCAAGACAGTTCCATTAACTGTCCAAAGTTTTCCAGCCATTATGCATTTTTCCACAGCGAAAACAGAGGAGAAATACTCATTGAGGACTTTACCTATCTCTGTACCTCAACACAGCTTTGGTTTCTGAGCAACCCTTTTATCTCCTATCACCTCTGTCTGAAGTCGGGTCTTGACCCAAAACATCACCCATCCCTTCTCTCCTGAGATGCTACCTGTCCCGCTGAGTTACTCCAGCATTTTGTGACTATCTTTAGCTTAAACCAGCACCTGCAGTTCCTTCCTACAACTTTCCTTAAATTTCTTTGGATTTATCTGCCAGTCATCACTTTGATCTCCTGAATTTCCTTCTTGAGATATGCTCCTCAGTTCACGAAACTCCTCTAGGTCCCACTTGATCCCAACTTGATCCCAACTGATCCTACCTGCCCCATACCTCCTTATTTTTCTTGACCAGCACCTCACTTTCTCTCATCATTCAAGCTCCTTGTACCCAGCTGTCTTGCATTTCACTCTGACGGGAACATGCATGCCCTAAACTCTTGTCATCGCACTTTTAAAAGCATCCCACTTTACCGCCGTTCCTTTGCCCGCAAACAACCTACTCCAATCAACCTCAGCAAGTTCCTGTCTAATACCATCATTGTTTGACTTGCCCCAATTCAATTTTTTAACTTGCGATCTCACCTGGTCTTTATCCATAACCATCTTAAAGCTAATAGATCATAGAAAAACATAGAAAATAGGTGCAGGAGGAGGCCATTCGGCCTTTCGAGCCAGCACCGCAAAACAGAGGAGAAATACTCATTGACTCAATACTCTCAGTGGCCACTAGTGCCAAAGGCTCACTTACAAACACATCAGTCACCACTTGTCCTTCCCAATTTCCTAAGACTAGATCAAGCTTTGCCCTTTCCCATGCAGGGCCCTCTACATGTTGCCGAAGGAAACTTACCTGAGCACATTTGACAAATTCCACCGTCTAAGCCTGTTGCACTATGAGAGTCCCAGTCTATATTGTGAAAGTTAAAATCTTCCACTATCACAACCTTGTTAATCTTGGGTCTGCCAGCAATCTCCCAGCATATTTTCTCTTCTAATTCCTGTTGACTAATTGGGGTCCTGTTGTACGCTCCCAACGAGGTGTTCAGCCCCTTTTTATTTCTTACCTCCACCCATATGGCCTCACTTAATTCTCCTTAATCAATAAAGCAACACCCTCTCATCTTTAACCCTTATCTCTCCTGTCACACCTGTATCATGGAACATTAAGCTGCCAGTCCTGTCCCTCTCTGAGTCGGCTTTCCGTAATGGCTACAACATCCCAGTCACACGTACTTATCCATGCCCTGAGATCACTACCCTGGATGTCCTGCTTTTAGGCCTTTTGCCTAACACCCTATAATCATTTTGCAGGACATCATCCCTTTTTCTACCCATGTCATTTGAGCCAACATACACAATGACTTCCAGCTGCTCTCTCTCTCCCCCTGGAGGATGTCATGCAGCCACCCCGAGACATCCTGGACCTTGGCACCAGGGAGGCATCACGTCATCCTGGAGTGTCGACTGCTGCCGCAGAATCTCCTGTCCGCACCCCTATCTGGCAAATCTCCTACCAATCTGCCTGACATTACCCTTTGCTGCCTCAGACCAGGCTCCGAGCCGCAGCTTGGGGAAGCTGCAAGTCAGCTTCCCTGCCAGCAGCATGTTCGTTATTTTGATTTTTTTGTTTTTTTCGTGTGTCTAATGTTAGTTTAGGTGAATCTTGGTGTGCCTTGTGCAGGGGGTGGGGCAAAAGGGGGAAACCGCTTTTCGGTCGCCTCCTCGACGGAGAGGCGACTTTTTCCTTGTTGCCTCCCTCACGGCCTAACAGCTTGCATTGGAGCGGCCTTTCCCGGAGTCGGGACCAGAGCTTCAGCAGCGGGCGCAGCGTGGACGTCTTCTATCGTGGAGCAGGCGAACCATTGCCGGGGGTTGCCAGAAAGGAGTGCTCCAATCGCTGGCCTGGTGACTTTGGCATCATGGGGCTGTGGTCTGCAGAGCTTCTAGCCGTGGGCGGGGCGTGGACTTACCATCCGCAGTCTGGGATCCCTTGGCGGGGATCACCGGAGAAGAGCTCCAACCACCGGCCTGCGGCCTATAACATTCTGAAACCGCGGTCTCCAGTAGGAAAGCACCGATTCAGGTACTCCAACATCGGGAATGTTTTTGACTGTCCCGACATCAGAGTTTAGATCATCCTGCCGAGAGGGTCTGTACATTCGGTCTTTCGTAGCAGCGACTACCGAGGGTTCATGGCCCCGACCACGGGTAAACAAAGGAGGAGGACTGACTGAACTTTGTTGCCTTCCACCACAGTGAAGAATGTTGTGGTGGATGTTTGTGTTAAATTCTATTGTGTATTGTGTGTTCTTTTTTCAATTGTATCGGTGCTGGCAAATTCATTTCACTGCACTTTTGTTGGTCCATGTGACGAATACATTTGACTTTGATTTCCTGCTACAGCTGCTCACCCTTGATGGGACATCCCCAAACAGTATCCAAAAGGGTATATTGTTCCGAAGGGGATTGGCCACAGGGGTCACCAACACTCTCTGCTTACCCCCCCCTTCATAGTGGTCACCCGCCTACTCTTTTTCTGAACCTTAGGCAAGACTATCTCTCTATCCGTCTTATCCAAGAAGCTCTCATTCTCCCGGGTGGTTCTGAGGTCATCCAGCTACAGCGCCAGTTCCCTAACGAGTACAGTAAGCAGCTGCCCTGGACACAATTCCCACTGGAGTAGTCATCAGTGACACCAACAGTTTCCCTGACTTCCCACATCCTGCAGGAGGAACATTGGCATTATCTACCTGCCATTATTACCGCATTAACCAAAGAAAGAAAAATCGCAAGAATCACACACAGCACAAGACTGCACCTTTTCCTTCTGTCCCCCTCTGCTCACAGACTCTTAACCCAAAGACTCATACTTAACCTACACAAAACACTTAAGACCCTTGAACCGAAGACTCACACTTACCCTTCACACGACACTTTCCCCACAACACTGTCTTGCTCCCGATAGGTTAATCCGCTGAACCTTGCGTTATTTTCAGTAGTTGACCAAACAGCCAATCTTGGTCATTCAACCAATCCACGGATTAGCCTTTAAATTCTCCTGCTCAATCTCCGACACTAACAATGGATCAAAACTGATTACATCCATAAAGTTAGTTTTTATCCAGCAAGTTCTTTTTTTTTATCTTGTAGAAACAAGGAACTGTAGATGCTGGTTTACACAAAAAAGACACAAAGTGCTGGAGTAACTCAGCTAGTCAGGCATCATCTTTGGAGAACATGGAGATGGGTGACATTTTTCAGGCTGCAGATTTTATCTTTTCTCTTTTTAGTCTTTTTAAGATATCTTTTTATCTCAATGCCCTTTTCTATAAGAACACTACTATTATCTTTCCACAATTTCCCCACCACAGTACATTTGTATGTAACCTTTCTCTTGCATTTCTAACTTGTTTTTAAAGTGGTCAATCTTGCAAAACTCTAAATAATTCTAAACAATTTCTGCGAAACATTCCCTTATTGTCAAGCCAAAAACATATTCAAGTGTGATGACAGATACTTACCCGGGTCATTTATGCAGAACATGCACCCTGCTGCTTACCGCCTCTTAAACTCACTCCATTGAATTCAACAAAATCCATTGAGCATTCTGCTGGCCTCTGCTGACTGGAGGTGAATTTCTAAATAAGCCAGATTCAACTTTAATTAATCCCCACATTTTAAATATGTGATTTTAGAGTGCATACATAGTGGTTGCAGTGAAGTTCTTCACCATTAAATAGTTACTTTTTACAGTTTCCCATTAGTTAATGTTTACTTTAAAAAATGCAGAATATTTCAAACCAATCAAACTAAATGTTTGATGACTTTTGGCTCAATTGAAACATGTTGGTGGAAGGATCTGTATCATACAGCATTAGTCTACTACAGCATTTTCCTTATCTACTACCCTGGTGAACTTTATAGATTGAAATAGTGTAGAGTTAAATATATTTAATCATTTTTCACTCTTACCATATGAGGGCCCTCTGCAAAATCTGACACATTGTATTAAAACACGTGCAAAAACCATTATGCTGAATTATGTGTATATAAACAAAGAAAGTCAAACAATGTAATAAATGATAAAACTATGGGCACTATAATGGAATTGTGCATTTTTAGATTTCTTTATGCAGGCATTTCACAATGTTTAAATGATTATTGTAATGCATTTATTCCTTTAATAGCCTTATCATACCCAAAGGTATGTCAACTGTTTTTTACACAACTTCTGAGGTTGTCTTAGTTCAATGTTTTCCTATCATGTTAGGAATTTGCATTATAGCCTGATTTTTTTAAGAAACACTATGACTTATTCACATTTGAAAGGCACTGCAGTTCATTGTTAGATGCCATTGATTGTTGCTTAAATCTTGGTTTTTGTTTACAGTAGTTTTTTGCACATTTGTTTTTGATAGGCAAGCAAGATCGCTCATGTACTTAATAATCACGCTTTTAACAGATGTGCAACTGGTTACAAAGATCCCTCGTGTGAATTGTCTGAAACAGTGCCCCATATTAGATTGCCAGCAATAATAGACAGGAAATTAAGCATCAAATACAAGTCAACAGTCATTCATTACAGTCAGAGGGCTTAGCTGGAGGGAAAAGTAAGCTTGTGCTTTCAACACTTTGCCTGCACTCTGCATTCAACACTGATACAACACCTCCCACCTCTACAGAAGCCCACCTACGAACTGATACATAATCGGAAGACAGTTGGAAATCTGCTTTAGCAGATACAAATCACACCTTCTATTTTATAAACACCAAGCAACCGGCAAACGTTTTTTTTTACACGACTGATTAATTGAGATCTACCTTTAAGATGCATTCATGAAAGATTAATGTAAACATTTAAAGATAGTTGCATTATTGTATCACAAGTTAATGACTTTAGCAAATTCAGGCTTTAAGTGTACACGAGAGGTCAGAGGATTTATGGCTTTGCTAATCTTATCCTTGACATGACTTTGCATTTAAAAGCTAAGAAGGAAGTTAAAATCGACCTTAATGTTTTGTGAAGGTGACAAAAGCAACTGGGAGCACCTGCTGTACATCACTTTGTTTATATTTTAACTTAAAACTTTGATATCCTCAGTCATACTTTTCTGATTTACAAATGTAGGAGACAATAACATTTGAAATCACAGCAAACGTGAAATTATTTAAAATATCAGAAGAGGTCAGCGAAGTGCATGAATTTGTGACTCACTAAAAGTTGGACATAAGCCAAGCAGATAATATCATGTCAGTGCTCAAGGCTGCAGTGTTGTGCATGGTACTGAAGCCCTCTTTTCAAAGGTTCAATAGTTAAATATACACAACTCATTTTATGCACTCCAGCTTTCTTATAAGAATTTGAGGATATTTAGATATATTGCATCTCTGATGGTTAAGATTTCAAATTTAATAGAAGATTCGAACGTAATACAGAAATGATTACCTTTGGATCAATGGAAGATGGGAATAAGCTAAACAGGTTTCAAAAATAGTAAGATTAAACGAGAACTTACCAGTTCGAAGTTTGATCTGTATTTTATGAGGAGTTACGATGAGGGATTACGTGAAGAACCTGTCCAGCACGCATGCGCGACATACTTCAAAGCAGCGGTGTGGAATCACAGAAAGACACAATAATGAAATAAACATAGTAAAGAAAAGAACTTAAATACCAGTTGATCTCTATAATTGAGGGTGGGAGCGGAGGGCACGTAATCCCTCATCGTAACTCCTCATAAAATACAGATCAAACTTCGAACTGGTAAGTTCTCGTTTAATCTCACTATTTTATTTCGGAGTCACGTGAGTGACTACATGAAGATTTTAAAGCTCTGTGATTTCAAACCGTGTAACAGTTCATACTTCACTTGCTGCCGAAGTCATTCGAGCGAGGAAGTATGTTATCGTAATCAACCATGAATCTGTTTGTAAAAACAATAATGGTGTTTATTAACAATAACAAAAGCAAAATGCTCCCCCGGGCTTAAATTATATATTTGCAGATTCTAATATATTTTCTGCAAACTATACAGGTTCTGCCAGCGGCTTGTTATAAAAAGTTTGGAACGTTTTCTCCCTAGACCACCCCGCTGTAGCCAGGATGTGGTCCATAGGCATGTCCATCCTCTTAGCCGCCGATGTGGATGCTGCCCTGGTGGAGTGAGATTTTATAGTTTAGTATTTACCTCAGCACTTGCTTGAGCCATCTTGAGATAGTTTGGCTCGTCACCCGACCATGAGGTTTCTTGTGGTTGACCCATAAGGCTTTTTCTCTCCCTCGGGGATTTCTTGTTGTGTCGATGTAATTCAATAAGTGGGTCATGACACATAACCGTGGTTCAGGTGGGTAAGCCTGGAATTCCATGACTGGACCTGATGTTCCTGGTCTGCTCTGTTTGACCAGACCCTGAATGGTAAATGAGACACGGTCTGGTGTTATAACCATATTGTCCAATCGGTGTAGATGGGGGGACTGGACTCTTTGTGCTGAGACAAGTGCCATCAGCATGACCGTCTTCAGGGTTAGCTGTTCCAGGGTGAGGGACCTGACTGGTGACCATCCCCTAAGGTATGTCAGGACCACACTGACATCCCAGATTTGGGAATACCTAGGTCTGGGGGGATCAGAGTTGTATATGCCCCTCATGAGTTTGATCACCAGTGGATGGGACCCCATGGACTGTTGTCCTGGTGCCTGAATTAGGTAGGCTGACAGAGCACTTCTGGCTGTATTAATGGCGCTGGCTGAGTCGTTCATTGTGGTGAAGACCTGACAGGAACTCCAGTACATTGGTTATTGTAGTAGTTGAATATGTAGTTCCTGTATTCGAACAGTATCTTTCCCACTTCTTGATGTTTGACAAGTATTGTTTCCTTGTGGACATGCGGTGGGATGCTGTCATCGTGTTGATAGTGCTGTCTGACAATCCCAGGCCCAGCAGTGGTCTTTTCAAAATCTGCAACCCAGGAGTTTGATTTTATCGTGGCATGGGTGGCTTAT
Organism: Leucoraja erinaceus; assembly: GCF_028641065.1. NCBI lineage: Eukaryota > Metazoa > Chordata > Chondrichthyes > Rajiformes > Rajidae > Leucoraja > Leucoraja erinaceus. The sequence goes on from NC_073392.1 coordinate 36,137,050, forward strand.
GCCTGATACCGGGTGAGTTAATAAGTCTGGGCTACTGGGAAAAATCATTGGGGTTTCGATGACCATGTCAAGGACCACTGGGGACCATGGCTGTGTAGGCCAGTCGGGTACTATCAAAATACCTGAAACAGAGTCCATCTGTATTTTGCGTAGTACCCGACTGATGAGGCAGAAGGGAGGAAAAGCATAAAAAAAGAATTTTCCCCAGTCCAGCGTGAATGCATCTATCGCTGCTGCCTCAGGGTCTGGTTCCCAAGCGACATACATTGGTACCTGGTGATTTAGTCTGGGTGCAAACAGATCGATATTTGGCATGCCATATTGCTTTGTAATTTTAGCAAATGCTTTGGGATTTAACATCCATTCGATGTTATCATTGAATTTGCGTGAACTGGTGTCTGCCACTGTATTTAGCTTACCTGGTAGGTAAGTTGCTGATAGCCAAATATGTCTATCGACACACCATTGCCAGATTGTGTTGACCAAATTGTCGCATGATATCGAATTTATTCCGCCCATATGGTTAATATAGGCCACCACCGTGGTATTATCTATTTGTAAACGAACATGCAAGTGATGCATATTTGTTGAATATGCTTTTAAACCATAAAATGCACCCAACATTTCCAGATAATTTATGCCCAGTGTCTGTAGTAAAGATGACTCTAGATTAGTCCATCTACCACCTGTGCTGGATATGGTATTAGTTGCTCCCCAGCCTTGAGCACTGGCATCTGTTTGAATAATTAACATTGGGTTATTGATGACGATAGGGCTGGAACTATGCCAAACGTTCCCTACCCACCATTGTAATTCTGATATTGCTTCAATGGGTAATTTCATGGTTTGGTCAAAGTGACCTGCATGTCGTTTTAACGCCTGCACTTTTGCTCTTTGTAAGTTTTGATAGTGCAGAGGTCCAAATTGTGTAGCTGGAAATGCTGCTACCATTTTGCCAATTACTCTTGCCACTTGTCGAATGGTTGGTCGATCGTTGACCATTAAATTGTTACATGTTTGTGCCAATTCTGCTGCTTTCTCTTTTGGCAACGTTACAGACATGTGGACTGAGTTAATTGTGAATCCCAGAAAGTCCATGGTTGTGGATGGCGTCAACTTAGATTTATCTGGATGTAAGACGAATCCCAAGGTTTCAAACAATTATTTGGTAGCTGACATAGCTGATTTGGCCAATTCCATGGTTTTGCCTACTATTAAGATATCATCAAGATATGCCATGACAATATGTTTTTGTTTTCTTAGTATTGCCAAGGCTGGTTTCAATATCTTGATAAATAATTTTGGGGCTGATGTTAAACCATTAGGCAATGCTTAAAACTGCCATTGTTGCCCCATCCAGGTAAATTTCAGGTATCTGCGATGATCCTTTTGAATGGGTACTGAATAGTAAGCATATTTTAGGTCAATGCTTGCCATGAAGTATCCTTTGGAAATCAGTTGTTTGGCAGTTACAAATGTTTCCATTTTGAAATGTATATACTTAACAAACATATTTAGTGAGGTTAAGTCAATGATGATGCGACATCCACCATCTTTTTTTGGTTTTAGTGAATATATTTGAGACAAATTCCAAGGGTGCATGTTTGGTTTTTTCAATGATACCCTTTGTAAGTAGCCTCACCAGTTCTGCTTGACCCTCTAGTTTCTCTTTAACTGAGAGGATAAAGACCCTTTGGGGTGTATGCTGAACTGGTGGCATATTTTCTTGAACAAATTCTATTTTGTATCCACGAATGCTGTTGAGTATATATTTATCATTTGTGATAGACCTCCATGCTTCCACAAACAGGTGTAATCTCCCCCCTCTTAGTATAGATCCCCCACTTTTTATATGCTGGTAGGAACCAGACCCACCTACCTCCATGGTTATGGGTGTTTCTTCTGTTTCTTCGTTGGACGATGTGTTGTCTGATGTACTGCTGGTTGGGGGTGGGGCATTTTCCATGGGGTCCGCTCTGGGCCCTGGCCTAAAAAAGGCTTTCGGGGATGGTATTCGGACCTCGAGCTTTCACCAGTCCCATGTGGCTGACGTCGACTGGTGGACGTGGTGGGGTACTGCTGTCTGGGTCTTGTGGGTCTGCTCGTTCCGAGGCCTACCCTCATGAGGCCAAATGTTTTGGACTCTTCTTCCAGGCCCTTCACTTTTTTAGAAAGGTCCTTACCAAAGAGCAGGATTTGTGGCTCTGAGGCCTGTGTTTTGCACAATCCTGCAAACTTCGGTTTGAGGGTAGGTCTTATTATCTCCTTACGGAGGTTGTTTATCGCATACTGGGTGTTGCACAGCAGAGCTAATGTATCTTGCTGGTTTGTGGTCATATCCACCCCATCCACGGAACGAGCATAAGAAGTAATGGCTGACATCAGGAGCCTGAGAATCCGCTGTAATTTTAATTCTTGGTTGCGGATGTTCTGCCCAACGTACACCCAGATTTGGCTGTTGACGGCCGGTACGTTGAGCGAAGCGCAGTTTTCTGGGGCCGAATAAAGCTCTAGTGCCTCATTGACTACCTGCTCTTGTAGGGGTTTGAAGGACTGGTAGTCTATGCTGGCCGCCAGTTTTGGCTCTAATGGCCGTCCTGCTCGTGGTGCAGCCACGTAGCGGTTGACCACACCCAGCAGCTCTTCCTGGTCCTGTACCCCAAGCGTACTCCCGACATCTTCGGCCAGTGACCCCTCTTCTTGACCAGCCCAGCCCTGGTCGCCAAAGCTGCCCTCGGCTGAGGGAGAAGCGATGGCCTGTGCCTTGTGAGGCACTGTGGCGGGAGTGCCTGAACTCCCTTGGCGAGACTGCTCCAGCTCCCGAAGCAAGTCTCGCTGGAGCATTTGCTCCGCGAGCCGTTCCATCCGGCTCAGGCGGCTGTGTCTGCTGCTCTCGGGTGGCGAGACGTCCTCATCGGAGATGTCGGACATTACCGGCCGGTTTGTCTGCCGTGTAGATTTACTTCCAGCCCGCTGATCAGGCTGCGCTAGCGGCACTGGGCTCGGCTCGGTGTCAGAAATAGCAGACCGCAGCGTGTGCGGTCCTGCTGCCTCTCGCCCCCCACTGATGGAACGCTCCTCTGTTGGAGTCGAACGCGGGGTGGTCTTTTTTGCTTGCCTTGTTTTGCTCATGTTTTCCAGTTGTCTCGACCTGGGGTAAACAAAGCAAAGCAACGTTTTTCGAATACGACCTCAGAATAAACTTACCTGACGGTCCGTCTTTTTAAACTTTTGTCCTTGGCACGTAAATTACGCGACCTCGTGGTCGCGTTGAGGCGCCCGGGTATCTTATGGCCGCGCGGGACCGGTCCCACTTAGAAGAGCGGAGGGGTATGTAGTTGTGCGTGACATCGCGCGGGGCTCTGAAATTTTTGTAGTGAACAAAATCTTTGCGCGCCAACGGCCTGTCGCGGAACTGACGGTCAAAGTGGGACAGGCCCAAGACCCAGGCACGACGCAATGTCTCACCTTCAATAGCAGCAGAAGCTGGCAAACGATTGCCGACCTCGGCCTGGGGCTCATGGCCGTAGCGGTCTGGATCCGTCCCCACTTCTACTCCCCGAGCGGGGCCAAGAAAATTGAAGATAGACACAAAATGCTGGAGTAACTCAGCGTGACCAGCAGCATCTCTGGAGAGACGCAATGGGTGATGTTTCGTGTCAAGACCCTTCTTTTCAGGCAGAAGAAGAGTCTTGACACGAAACATCACCCATTGCTTCTCTCCAGAGATGCTGCCGGTCCCACTGAGTTACTCCAGCTTTGTGTCCATCTTCAAATGACTTCACGTGCTCCAGACGTACGCATGTAATCGCGCCCGACCTTCGCCCGTCTCGGCTCAATGCGACCACGAAGTCGCGTAATTTGCGTGCCAAGGGCACGTAAGTGGGACAGGGGCTTTAGGGTCGAGAGTCAAGGGCAAGGGTATGTAATTCTCATATGCACCAGGAATGGAACAATGCACGTTATAATGCATGATATAATTAGTGATGGGCTTCAGCCTGCAAAGCCCACATGCCCGAATGGATAAACAAAATAGCAAGAATAATGAATTGGTTAATTTGAGAAAGTATGGTTTAGTGGATCAATTTCAGTTAGGCACGTTTAGTTTAGTTTAGAGATACAGCATGGAAACAGGCCCTTCGACCCACCAAATCTGCGCTGACCAATTTTCCCCGTTTATACAAACATTAGGGCCAATTTTCGCATTTACCAAGCCTATTTATCTACAAATCTGTATGTTTTATGAAGTTGTAACTAGCAGGTTGCCACAGAACAGTGCTGAGGTCTCAAGTGTTCAGGGTCAGCAATAATGACTTACTGTAGATGTAGGAATAAAACAGCTATGTGATTGAGCAAAATCGTCGCTGACTCCCTCCATCTCCTCTCCGGGATGAGCAGGGCCTGGGCGCTGCGGCTTCCCTCTCCCCATTCCCCAGCGGCTGAGCCAGGCCTACTATCAGCGTTTGGCCATGGATCGTCAGAACCCTCATCAGACGAATAAATCGGGTAGATGCACAGAATCTCTTGCCCAGAGTAGGGGAATCGAGGACCAGATGTTGGTTCAAGGTGAGGGGGAAAAGATTTAATAGGAATCTGAGGGGTACAACTTTTTCACACAAAGGGTGGTGGGTGTAAGGAACAAGCTGCCAGAGGAGGTGGTTGAGGCTGGGACTATCACAATGTTTAAGAAACCGTTAGACAGGTACATGGATAGGACTGGTTTGGAGGGATATGGACCAAGCGCTGGCAGGTGGGTCTAGTGTAGCTGGGACATTGTTGGGCAGTGTGGGCAAGTTGGGCCGAGGGGCCTGTATCCACGCTGTATCGCTCTTTGACTGTCTGCACATATGGCCCACTGGGACCTTCAGCAGAGGGCAGCGCACCGAGACCTGAATAATACTGAGTGGCTGAGAGGGACCACTCCTGCTCCTCTTTCTGATGACTCTACGCCCATTCAACTTACTCAGAGAAAACTAAACAAATGAATTGAGTGCAGTGCTCCAAGCCGGTCCCTCAGAATGCTGCTTTTGGCTGGTAATTCAAATTGGAGTATTATTTTCACATGTCACATATTCAAGTGTCATGCTGACCAGAGATGCAGAGCATGAAGAGCAAAGCGTTGCATTTAATTAGTATTTCTCGGGGACTGTTCTTTAACTTGAAGGTTTGTGTACTAAATTGTTTTGTTCTTTCTCTGCCCAAATCCACAGCTGTATTGCCAACATTTTAGTGTAACTTAATTAAAACCAGAGGATGTGAACTGGAAGGCCCACGTTACAACGCGATGACCCAACTCGTTCACATTTAATGTATTTTGTCCAGATATCATTATGAAAAAATAAAATGAAGAGGGGCTTATTTTATTTATTTTTCTTCTCATAATTATCACGCCTCAGCAAAGCAATGGCCCCTTGATGCACTGCCATAGATGGCAATTGCCCTGCAGTACCTTATGAAAAGGTTACTGTTCGTGTGCAAGCTTTGACAGTGAATGATTCAGAATCCCGACAAAGCTCGTCTTGTCTGCACTCCACGCCCACATATGTACTTCCACTCTGTGCTGCAATTTTCCCTTGGCTTAATCCAATTGTAACACTCGCCTTGCCTCCGTTTAGATTAATTTATCCATCTGAGAGCATATCTTGGACGTTCCTGGTGCGCAAACTTCAAAACACCAGATAAATTAATTGAGTCACCGGGTAAGCTGTAAGCAAATTTATTTTGATCTAACATCAGAGGCACACTGCAAAATATACTAAGAATTTAATGACATGCAAATAAAAAGCATTTTTTACATTAAGGAACACAGTAAAAAAAGGAATGCCAAAAATTCCACTGATTTTTGCTCAGAATTTTCAGAAAACATTATTGGCATTGTGGAAACATTGAAAATACATTGACATTTCATACCAGATCATTGGAACATTTTATGTGGAAACTATACTAACTTTGCAAAGAAACTTTGACATAGTCATACCTTGCATCAGTGGAATTTCAAGTTATTCTAGCTGGCCTATCATCACAACACAATAGCTAATCTATCAGGACCACAATTTTATTTAACTGCAGAGTAAATAAAGGCTATACAGGCAACTTTGAAGAAAAGACGGAAACCCTCTTGTGAAATGTGAGGTCCGGCAAAAATGAAAAGCTTGCACTTCACTGGGTGTCCTGGCTGAAAGTAGGCATTTCATAGCGAATTATTTTCATTGCAAAAGGATTTGTATAGGAGCCTACTGCAGTTGTATCACATCCATATACAGTGAGACTAATCATAGAGGGATCAGGACCAGACTGATTCCTGGGATGTCAGGACTGTCTTATATCAGAGACTTGTTTATAAATGTGAGAGGGGATCTTATAGAAAGGAAGGGGTTGGACTGCAGATGCAGGAAGATTGGATGTTGAAACCACAAGGGGTCACAGCTTAAGGATAAGGGGGAAATCCTTTAAAAAATGAGAAGACTGAAGTAACTCTCTCACAGAGGGTATGGCCAGTTCATTGGCTATATTTAAGAGCATGGCCCTGGCTAAGGGGATCAGGGGGATGGAGAGAAAGGTAGGAATTTGATGTATCATTTTGGGTCGAAGGGCCGAATGGCCTTCAGACCCGCCTTCTATGTTTCTATGTTTCTATGTTCAGACCTGCCTTGACCCAAAACATCACCTATTCCTTTTTTCCAGAGATGATGTCTGACCCGCTGAGTTATTCCAGCATTTTGTGTCTATCTAGGATTTGAAATCTTGATTTCTAACATTCACATTGTAAAGGATTATCTTCAATGGCCCGATAACATCACGGCAAATGCTGGTGAAGATAAGATTTTATCAACATTACTCGGTGTATTTTAGCCAGCTATTTGAAAAACAGGATCACTGGTAGAAAGTAAAAATAGTTATGCAACACGGCTCTGTATCGGATATTTCATTCACTTCCATAAAAACCAAAGGGGGCAGCACAGGAGCAAAGCGATAGAGTTGCTGCCTTACAGCGCTTACAATGCCCGAAACCTGGGTTCAATCCCAACTACAGTTGCTGTTAGTACAGAGTTTGTATGTTCTCCCCGTGACTGCGTGGGTTTTCTCAGAGATCGTCGGTTTTCTCCCACACTCATGTACAGGTTTGCAGATTAAATGGCTTGGCATTAATGTAAAATTGTCCCTAGTGTGTGTAGGATAGTATTAATGTGCGGGGATCGCTGGTTGGTGCGTACTCGGTGGGCTGAAGGGCCTGTTTCTGCGCCGTATCTCTAAACTAAACTAAACTAAGCCAACATCTAACTCATCTTGCGATGAAACAAGACTTATAATATAATATATCCCATATGAGGGAAGGGATTTTCCAATGTCCTTATCACTACTATTTGTAGCACAATGTCGATCTGGATTAATATACAGTTGATGTTTTGGTTTCCAATTGGCACCTTTGAGGAAGAAATCAAAGATGGCCTCTTTCATTCATGTGGTGCAGTAAATGTTGTGTTTCCAGTTCATCCTATAACCATCATTTTCTGGTAGGGAGATTGGAATTATTAGGGAGATGAATTGAAAATTAAAAGCACAACTGATTCCCCTCTATTAAATAAATTAATTATTAAATTAATAATTAAATAAAGTGATCTAGAAACTGTCTTCTTCACAGTTAACATCAAGCAGGTTCATTCCTTGTTGCATACATAGAGTAAAACAGTACAGTACAGGAACAATGTTTATGCCAGGGGTCGGCAACCTTGTTCTGCATAGGGCGCATGTCTGTGAGCGGATGGCAGGCATCAAATCACGTGTTCACAGAAGGCAGATAAAAATGCTGGAGAATCTCAACGGGTGAGGCAGCCTCATGCAATCCTTGCATGTCTCACCCGCTGTGTTTCTCCAGCATTTTTGTCTACCTTCAATTTTTCCAGCATCTGCAGTTCTTTCTTAAACATGTGCACAGAAGGTGCACGGCCGTGCCGGCGGCTGTGCGCAGGATGCGGTACAGCCAGAGCTAGGCCGCATCCTGCCTGCTGGCCGGATGATTTCGGATTATGGGCCGCATTCGGCCCGGGGGCCATAGGTTGCCGACCCCTGGTTTATGCCCACAATGTTGGCATGAACAACATGATGCCAAGTTAAACTGATCTCATCTTACCCCATCTATTTCCATTAAACTTTCCCTCTTTCACCTTATAGTCATGCCCTCTAGTGCTGAACATTTCAACACTGGGAACAAGGTTCAGGCTGTCTACCCTATCTATGCCTCTCATAATCTTATATACATCTATAATATCTCCCCTCAATTACCGCATTCCAAAGAAAATAATCCAAGAGCATCCAATCTCTGCCTTCAGATGAATCCCTCTAATCCAGGCACCATTCTGATTAACTTCCACTGCGCCCTCTCCAGAGTCTCCACATCTTTCCTGTAATGGGGCAACCAGAACTGCACGTAAATTCCTTCTTTTGGGAAAATTCCTTCTTATCTCTTTTCTCAAGGTAGGTTTTTATTTTGAAGTTGTGCCTCTGGTCCTAGACTCTCCCACTAGTGAAAACATCCTCTCCACATCCACTCTATAAAAGCCTTTCACTATACAATGAGACCCCCCCCTCTAAACCAGTGCAGACAAGTACCATCAAACGTTCATCGTATATTAACCCAATCATCTCTAGGGATCATTCTTGTAAACCTTCTCTGGACCCTTTCCAACGCCAGCACATCCCTTCTCAGATATGGGACCCAAAACTGCTCACAATACTCTGACAACAGGTCTGACCAGCGCCTTATAAATCCCTGTTTTTACATTCTAGTCCGCTCAAAGTAAATGCTGACATTGCATTTTCCTTCCTTATTACCGATTCAACTTGCAAATTAACTTTTTGGGAATCCTGCAGCTGCAAGTAATCCAGAAACCTCCTATTTCTGGATTCTCTCCCCATTTAGAAAATAGTCTACGCCTTTATTCCTACTACCTGTACCAAAATTCCTACTCCACGTTTTGCTACACTATAGCCCACCTGCCACTTCTCGGCCCACTCTCCCAGCCTGTCCAAGTCCTTCTGCAGAGTCCCTGCTTTCTCTACACTACCTGCCCCTTCACCTCTCATCGTATCACATCTGCGAACTTGGCCACAAAGCCTTCAATCCCCTCATCCAAATCATTAATACACAATGTGAAGAGTAGCGGCCCCAGCACCGAGCCCTGCGGAACTCCGCTAGTCACTGGCAGCCAACCAGAAAAAGCCCCCTTTATTCCCATTCTTTGTCTTCTAAAGAAGTGAGTAGAGTAGCTATTACTGAGTATTACTGAGTGAGTAGAGTGGCTATTACAGCCAACCTGATATCCATGCTAGTACCTTTCATCTAACACCATGGGCTCTCATCTTCTTTATCAGCCTCACATGCGGCACCTTATCAAAGGCCTTCTGATAATCCAGGTAAACGGCATCCACTGACTCTCCTTTGTCTATCCTGCAATTTACTTCCTCAAAGAATTCCAACAAACTCATCAGGCAAGACATCCACTTCACAAAGCCATGCTGACTTTGATCTATTTTATCGTGCTTCTAAGTTCAGCAAACCTTCACTATAACGCAGGGGAGATGGCGTCCATTCTTACCAATTGTCCGCTGTAGCTGAATAATGGGATTAATACGTACAGTACTATTGGAAAAACAGCCAGAAAACATAATCTTCACAATAAGCAACAAAGAATACAAAATCCACAACACCTTGGAATGGCACAGAGGCACTGCAGTAGAGTTGCTGCCCTAGTGCCCCGAGTTTGATGCTGACCTCAGGTGCCGCCTGTGGTAGAATGGGTTTCCTCCCGCGTACAGAGACACACAGGTTTATGGTTTGGTTGGTTTCTGCGGGTTGTGTGGAGCCGCTACCTCGTGGAGCCGCTACCTCGTGGCGCGGGGGGCCGGGGGCCGGGGGCCGGGGTCAGCTTCGATCCTGGCCTTGGGCGCTCCCTGTGATTGCGTGGGTTTCTCTGTGTGCTCCAGTGCAATGGTTTTACTCTGCTACGGTGTGTGGGGTGGAGCTGGTGAGCCGGGGTATCCTGGGGGGTGGGGTAGACCCACATGGTAGCGAGGGGGGGGGGGATGCCTGGGGCAGGGTCGGACCTGGGTCTCTGGCGCTGTGGGGCAGCGACTCTGCTGGTGGCTCGTGTCGTTCGTGGAGGCCAGTGGGGCTAAGGCCAGCATGTCTTTGTTGGAGGGGGGGGGTGGGGGACGACAGTGGGATGGGGGGGGTAGAGCGCCCAGGGGAAACCCATGCTGTCACAATGTCTTTGCCTTGGCAATGTGCGAGGATAGATAGAAATGTCTGAAGAAGGGTCCTTTTTCTCCAAAGGTGTTGCCTCTGCATCTGCAGTTCCTTGTCTCTACATTCAGTTTACAAAATATCGGTCTGCAAAAAGCAGTCCGTTAAAATGAGGGATAACTGTACTCAGAAACCTTATCCTTAATAATGGACTCTAAAATCTTAACAACCACTGAAGTCAGGCTAAGCGACCTATTGCTTGCTTCATTCCTTAGCAAAGTGACAGTTGGAATTATCCAGAGTTCTGGGACCACTCCTGACTCTAGTCATTTTTGAAAGATCATCACTATTGCCTCCACAATTTCTAAAGCTACCTCTTTCAGAATCCTGGTGTGCAGTCCACCTGATCCAGGTGACTTATCCACCTTCAGAACTTTAGCTTCTCAAGCTCCTTCCCCTCAGTATTAGCTACTCTACTTACTTCTGTCCCTAACACTCTTGAATTCCAGGCACGTTGCTGGTGTCTTCCACTGTGAAGACTGATGCAAAAAACATATTCAATTCACCTTTATTCCCCATTATCCAGTTCTCCGATGTCATTTTCCAATCCTCTTTCAGATTATTGGCTATCTTACCTTCATATTTCATATTTTCTCCCTTACTTTTTAGTTACCTTCTGATGTTTTTTTTTAAACTTCCCAATCCTCTAGCTTCCCACTAATCTTTGCAATATTGTTTGTCTTCTCTTTTAGTTTTATGCTGTCCTAGACTTCCCTTGTCAGCCACAGTCACCTCATTCTCTCCTTAAAATCTTTCTTCCTCTTTGGAGTAAAAAGATCCTGCACCTTCCAAATTACCGCCAGAAATTCCTGCCATTGCTGTTCCACCATCATTCCTGCTCGGGTCCCTTTCTAATCAACTTTAACCAGCTCCTCCCTCATGCCTCTGAGGTCACCTTTGCTCAACAGTAATACTGACACATCTGATTTCATCTTCTCCCTCTCAAACTGCAGATTGAATTTTATCATATTATGGCCACTTCCTTAATGGTTCCTTTACATTAAAACCTGTAATCAAATCCAGTTTGTTACACAATACCAACTCCAGAATTGCCTTTTCCCTCGTAGGCTCCACTACAAGCTGCTCTAAGAAACCGTCTTGTAGGCACTCTACAAATTCCTTCTCTTTGGATCCAGTAGAAACCTGATTTGCCCAGTCTACCTGCATATTAAAATCCACCATGACCACCATAACATTATCCCAACCGACATGCCGATTGTATTTCCTGATGTAATATTCTACATCCTGGCTACTGTTCGGGGGCCTGTATACAACTCCCATCAAGGTATTTTTCCCCTTGTACAGGTAGTTTCTTAACTCTACCCACAGGGACTCTACTACATCTTCTGATCAATGTCATCCCTTGCTAAGGACTGAATTTTATTCCTTAGCAGCAGAGCTACTATGCCCACCAGTCTGGCTTATCGATAGGACATGTAACCTTGAATAGTCAGCTCCCAGCTCCAAACCTCTTTCAGCCAAGTCACCGTGATGCCCACAACATCATATCTATCAATTCCTAACTGGGCTATATGCTCACCCACTTTGTTCCATATACTACATGCATTCTAATATGACACCTTTAGTTCAGTATTCAGCAGCCCTCCTCCCACATTTGTCCCCATTGTGCTCGACCTTAGACTCTTACGTGTGGGGAAGTGGCGCCGACGGACGAGAAACCGAAGCAAAGAAGTGGAAGCCAAATAACCGAATGGAAACGAAGCCGAAACGCCAACTAACCGAAAGGGTGGGACACCTAAATGCGAACTAACGGAAAGGAAGGGAAGCTTAAAAGCCAACTAACCAAAAGGCTGCTTCGCCTAAAAGCAAACTCATTGAATGTCCCCTCTGCCGAAACATCACCAACCCGAAAGGCTGCGTCGCCTACAATCCAACAAACCAAATGCCGCTCAACAGAAAAGTCAAATAACGGACATGACGTAGCGGGACTTGTCAGCGATTGGTCCAGACCCCTGCGTCCATTGCATCACTGGCCAGTGGAGATGGGAGGGTGGGGGTCATTTTCCCACACAAGCCATAGGTGACTGGGCAATCTGAACCAAAGCACCAAGTTGTAAGCGGCCAAAGGTGCGCATCCCTCGAGACAGCCCCATTCTCCCACGGCCACTCTATGTGGGCTGTATGTCGGGTGGAGCGGAGGTGTAGGACAATGTTCATCCCTCCACAGTGATGTGATGTACGCGGGCGTCTGGACCAATCGCTGACAAGTCCCACCCCCCGGCAACGTCATGTCCGTTATTTCACTTTTCTGTTGAGGGGCATTCGGTTTGTTAGCTTGTAGGTGATGCCGCCTTTCGGGTAGGTTGCGTTTCAACAGAGCGGCCATTTGGTGAGTTTGCTTTTAGGCGATGCAGGCTTTCAGTTAGTTGGCTTTTAGGCGTCCTGCCCTTTCCGTTAGTTTGCATTTAGGCGTCCCACCCTTTCGGTTAGTTGGTGTTTCGGCTTCGTTTCCATTTAGTTATTTGGCGTTTTGGGGATATTTTGCATCTGCTTCTTGTCTGTCGCCGCCATGTCCGGGTGCCAGACTCTTATCCCTTTTTCAACTTTCTGTCCTATTACCCCAGGAGTCTTACTCCTGGAATAACCTGAAGAAACATTGCACAATTTGTTTGCAATGGTCATACCAGTGGAAGATGTTGCATTTCCCAGCAGGAATGACCCATACCCATCATTAATGCATCCTCCCTCTGTCTCATGGTATATGTAAGTGTTAAATGTTAAGGCAATCCCTCATGTAGGAAGATAAGCATTCCATACTCGATAATTTGCTACAGTCATTTGCCCACTTCCTTCCAGTTAAAATGTGTAGGAAAGAACAGCAGATGCTGGTTTAAACCAAAGATAGACACGAAAAGCTGGAGTAACTCAGCGGGACAGGCAGCATATCTGGAGGAAAGGAATAAATGACGTTTTGGGTCAACGCAAAACGTCACCTATTCCTTTTCTCCAGAGATGCTACCTGACCCGCTGAGTTACTCCAGCTTGACTAACTTGCTCTGATGCCTGGTTCTGTCAAGGTTGGTTACACCCTTGAGTAAGAGATGCAAATGAGTTTATCTAATGACTTCTACACTAATATGCCTTTAAAAATAGATAATGCCTGAAGGGTAATCTAATGGCATGACAGTAGGCACACAGTACAGGGACATTACTCTGTTGAAACTCCTTCATCAAACAGATGGTGCCAATATTCTCAGACATCAATTGGATTGGATTGAATTCTCTCCGTGAAGGTCAGAGAGAAGCAGCAGCCAAAAGCAGTGAGAGTGAGTATTGGCTGGAAGTAGGTGAGTCAGAGGGAAGTAAGATGTAAAAAGAGCGCCAAAGGCACAGGTTCGTGTAATTTACAAATTAGCCCTAAAGTAGTTGATTAGCTAACTGACAAAGAAGTGCAGCTGTAGAGGAGCGCCGTTATTGGGAGTGGCCTTGTTGAGGTGAAGTGACTTGGTGAGTAAAGTGTGAGTCTTTGGCTCAAGAGTCTTCAACGAAGAGGCTGAGGCAATGAGGTTACACTTGATTGAAATTTGTAATTTGTGATTTTTGTCCACTGAAGAAAGGGCCGGTACGTTGGTGCAGTGTGTTTCCTGCAGGATGTGGGAAGTCAGGGACACTACTGGAAACTACTCCTGCAGAAATGATGTCCAGGTACAGCTCCTGAAAGAACGTGTCCAGGCAGACGATGCTTCCAGTCTGAGCGGCGTGCAGGTCGGTGGTTCCAATCCTAGCGATGAGACTCAACCGGCGAGACCAACATTGGGCAGAGCCATACTGGTGGGTGACTCCATTGTCCGAAGTACGGACAGGAGTTTCTGTGGTGACAGGCGAAACTCAAGGAAGATCTGTTGCCTCTCTGGTGCCAGGGTTCAAGATGTCTCGGAGCGGCTTCAGAACATCCTCGAGAGGGAAGGTGAGCAGCCGGCAGTAGTTATGCATGTGGGCACAAACGACGTCGGAAAGAAGAGGAAGGAAGTTCTGCAACGTGAGTTTAGAGAGTTCGGAAGAAGACTGAAATGCAGGACTTCTAGGGTGGTTATCTCCGGATTGCTTCCTGTATTTCATGTTAGTGAGAGCAGGAACAGGGAGATAGGGGATCTGTGTGGCTGGGGAGCTGGTGCAGGGAGCAAGGATTTAGCTTTATAGACCACTGGGATCTCTTCAGGAGCAAAGAGGTCCTTCAGCAGTTGTACAGGGCCCTGATGAGACCACACCTGGACTATTGTGTGCAGTTTTGGTCTCCAAATTTGAGGAAGGACATTCTTGCTATTGAGGGAGTGCAGAGTAGGTTCACGAGGTTAATTCCCAGGATGGTGGGACTGTCATATGCTGAGAGAATGGAGCGGCTGGGCTTGTATTCTCTGGAACTTAAAAGGATGAGAGGGAATCTTATTGAAACATATAAGATTATTAAAGGATTGGACACGCTGGAGGCAGGAAACATGTTCCCGATGTTGGGGGAAGTCCAGAAGCAGGGGCCTCAGTTTAAGAATAAAGTGTAGGCCATTTAGAACTGAGATGAGGAAAAACTTTTTCACCCAGAGACTTGTGAATCTGTGGAAATCTCTGCCTCAGAAGGCAGTGGAGGCCGATTCTCTGGATGCTTTCAAGACAGTTAGATTGAGCTCTTAAAGGTAATGGAGTCAAGGGTTATGGGGAGAAGGCAGACTGATTGTGGATGATCAGCCATGATCACGTTAAATGGCGGTGCTGGCTCGTAGGGCCGAATGGCCTATTCCTGCACCTGTTGTCTATTGTCTTTCATCTATTGTCTATTGCCTCTATTTAAGAGCAATAAATGCAATGTCTATATGTTCTAACGAAATCTAATTAAACTGAAATTATAAATCCAAGGTATTAGTAAGTAATTGAATTGCTTGCATGCTCTTATGTGCAATAACATGACAATAAAAAGGCAGTATGGTTGAGCAGCGCGTAGAGCTACTGTCTTACAGCACCATAGACCTGGATTTGATCCTGAGTAAGGGTGCTTGTCTCTCCAGAGTTTGTACGTTCTCCCCGTGACCTGCGTGGGTTTTCTCCAATATCTTGGGGACAAAGACGAATAGGTTGATAGACTAATTGTCTTGGTTAAATTGTCCCTAGTGTGCGTAGGATAGTGTTAATGTGCGGGGATCGCAGGTCGGTGCGGACTCAGTGGGCTGAAGGGCCTGTTTCCGCGCTGTGTCTCTATACTAAACTAAATAGCACTTACTCATTCAGAATCATTATCAATGGCATCATCTATGTAGTTAAGGGATTTAGTTTAGTTTCATTCATTGGAAGAAATGTAATGATAGTAACCTTTGTATTGCTGGTTTACCCCAAACCAGGATCATATTTAATGCCTCCAATAGTAATGGCCATAATAATGATCATCACAAAATCCTTTTGGCAGCACAATTTTGCTCCGAGCTGTAGATGCTTTTTCCAGGGCTAGACAGTATGAAAACAGTTAAAGGAATAACCCTGGCTCCCTCATTAGCGAAAACACTTTTTATTCTACAGTTTGATATGCATTTGGAATAAATGAGTTTTAAAGCAACATCTGGAAAAATGAAACCTTAGATTTGTAAATATAGAATTTTTGGCACAGATGTTATGCCTGTGCAAAGTAAAATATTGCCACAGATCAAGTGCTGCAATTATCTCAGTTAATTGCAAAGCTGTGGAGCAAAGGGATAATTAATCTTGGGCTATACTTGGACTGCCATGTTTGCATCAATGCAAAGTGGTTTTGGGTTTATATCAATGCAAAAGTGGTCACACAACTGAAAGACTGCTAAGCGAATGAAAACACACTGGAATAAAATCTCTAAGAGGTCGTCCCACATACATTGGAGTTCCCAAAGCATGTTATAGAATCCCATCCTTGAGTGTCAAGCATTATTTGATAATGAATCGTGTGTTTACATCCTCTGAGTGCCTTGTTTAGAGCTGGATGATAACAAAGATGTTAAAAGATGAACTGAAAAGACAGATTTTCTACCATTTTTTCGTACCATGAGAGTTATTACTCTAATTACTGTCAAAACTGGATATTTGCTCATTCACTATTATTGTACCAACTTGTATCATCGTGAATAATGATCATTACCCACTGCTAAAGACCGTCAGATTCTGCCATTCTTAACCCTATCCTACTGATTGGAAAAGTCCAGCCAATGGATAAATTAGCAGCTGGGAACTACTTATTGCCTTCTATAAAATGTGCTCCTTAGCTCTTTTAATTTACCAGGTTAATGGAGCCATTGCAGACTCCAATAATATGTAGACTAGTGCCTCCTAAAGATAATTAAATGAGGGATTCTCACACTGTAACTGGGATTATACTCGAATTGGAAACTGTGTCAGAATAGTCTTGAAGACATTAGGAATAGAGGATTGGCATAAGAAGACAGTCAGGGAAGTTGATATTTTTAAGATGTCCAAGTTGATCTGGAGGGACATGCATACTTCCCCCGGACCCTTCACATAAAGCTGGCCCTCTCTGCCACTTCTGCCAAGGCAACACTAGGTATCTCGTTACGCACCCTCTCCATCATTTCTTTGGTTCCCCTGGCTGCCTGCTGCCATACAACTCTTCACATGCCAAACCCCATTCCCCCTCTGCCCCCAGCCTCAAACAGGTGCAGAAACAGGCTCTTCGGCCCACCGAGTCCACTCCGACCAGCGATCCCTGCACATTAACACTATCTTACAACACTCTAGGGACAATTTACATTTATTCCAAGTCAAATAACCTACAAACCTGCATGTCTTTGGAGTGTGGGAGCAGATTGAAGATCTCAGAGAAAACTCACGGGGAAAACGTTCTAATTCCCTACAGACAGCATCCGTTGTCAGGATCGAACCCGGGTCTCTGCCGTAAAGCAGCAACTCTACCACCCGGCTCGCTGAATGTTAACCACACTGGTTTCATCGGGTGGTCAATATGGAAAAATTCAAATGAGAACTGTTAATTAAAACAGATTGGGTTAAAGAACATGAGAGACCACAATGACAGCCCCCAGATTAGCTGCCAGAATCTGCCTTTATATTATGATAAAATTGCAACCACTGGGAACCTGTAGAAACCAGATTAAAATATCTGTTAAAATATCCACATTAATTACCTGGTGAAAACCATTTAGATACCAACTGTAATTTAATGAAGTTTCCTGGACAGCTATCTTTTAAATTAAGTTTCCAAATAGCATAGGATCAATGTCTAATTTTATCATTGCCCTCCTCTGCAGTGTTAACTGTGTGGCTCTCCTTCATGCTGAAGCGAGGTTAACACATCCTGGAAGCATTTCTGGCAACTGTTTATTTCAGTTTGACAGCGTACAAGAGAATGCTCACAAAATCTGCATCTCCTCTGCCCCAGATACCCAGAAACCCTGACGCCCGTATTAATCAAGAATCTATCTATCTCTGCCTTAAAAATATCCATTGACGGCCTCCACAGCCTTCTGTGACAATGAATTCCACAGATTCACCACCATCTCACTAAAGAAATTCCTCCTCATCTCCTTCCTAAAGGAACGTCCTTTAATTCCGAGTTTTTTCACGAGGTTTGCGGTTTTCTCCACCTGGTAACAGCAGGGAGAGGACAGGCAGCCATTAATAGGCCATCTTTTGCTGCAGTAACTAAGTTTCTGGTTTACCCAAAGAATCATCTGCCCAGATCTGACTGGAGCTAAAACTATCCCCATTTTTTAAAACCACTGTTCCAGGTGTGGACTCCTGTGTATTGGCGAGACCAAGCACAGGCCACGGCGATTATTTCGCTGAACACCTCCGCTCAGTCTGCCTAAACCTACCTGATCTCCCGGTCGCTGGACACTCCCCCTCCTATTCGCACACTGACCTTTCAGTCCTGGGCCTCGTCATTGTGAGGCCCAGCGCAAATTGGAGAAACAACACCTCGTATTTCTCTACGGCAGCTTACAACTCAGCGGCATGAACATTGACTTATCTAACTTCAAGTAACCCTTGCTTTCCCTCTCTCTCCATCCCTCCACTTCCAAGTTCTCTGAGCAGTCTTTCTGTCTCCGACTACATTTTATCTCTGTTTGCTTTGGTGTTACCTCCCAGCTAACAATGATCTATTCTACATTTTCCTTGATCTCCATTCCCTTGACCTGTTTTCACATTTTCATACTTCCTTATCTATGCATCTTCCTTCCCCCTGACTCTCAATCTGAAGAAAGGTCTCGCCCTGAAACATCACAGTTTCCTTCTCTCCAGAGATGCTGCCTGTCCCGCTAAGTTACTCCAGCATTTTGTGCCCATTTAAAAAAAACTATTTTTGGGAACAATAGAGAGAACAGGACAAAGTCATATCATTGTGATTTAACTGCCTTGAAAATATAGGTAATATTTTACCTAAAATGGCTTTGGGTGATTACATATGAGCTGTACCATCCATCTCATTATTTTAATGGAACCACTCCTTAAAAATCCTTGCATTAGCTGGGTTAACAAATGTTTAAAGTTTACTCTGAGAAATTCTCTAGTTTCTTCACCAAGAAAGTGTTCCAAATAACAGAGGTTTTCCACAGATCAGGTTTCTGTTCTCATCTGAATTGTATTTGCCTCTTATGCAACCACTTGCATTAGTCTTGGCTTTTATAGTTTAGATTCTTCATTAAGGGCAGCACAATCCCAACGAAGGAAATGAAAATTCTTTATTTTATGAATAATCCTAGTTTAAGTGAGTATCAAGTTTAAGAAAACTTTATTTAACATTAGTATGGATTTATGATCTGCCATACTATATATATACATATTCATAATAATTGAAAAATTATTTTACAAGCTGTTAGTTCTCCAACGATTGCCATTTCTTTATATTATATCTCTCATTTTCCCATCCTGCTCTAATAATTATTGGTCCGCTAATGATCATCTGCCCCCCCAGTCATTCTTGTTTGCATGCATACACTCAAATACTGTGCAGATTGTTTGACTCTGAAGGCCATGAAAGCAAAAAGAAGTCAACTAGAAGGTACTAGGGCAGCATTTGGAAATGAAGCCACTGTTGGGCATCCCACTTCCTATGCTGGGATACTGATGCGAATGGCTAAAACCTCAGCTGGGATTAGCACAACAAAGGTTTTAGCTGCACCTTTACCGGCATAAGTGTCTTCATAACACACCATCATGAAGAGGAAGGATGTGGACCACAAACCTGTCTATATTGATGGGACCATGGTGGAGAGAGTCAAAAGCTTCAAATTCCTGGGCGTGCATATTTCTGAAGATCTTTCCTGACCCAGCACACTGATGCAATTATAAAGAAAGCCCATCAGCGCCTCTACTTCCTGAGAAGATTACGGAGATTTGGTATGTCATGGGGTCATGGTTGATAGGTGGACCAAGGAGTGGTGAAAGATGATGGGCTGAATGGGTGAATGATGGAATCAGAGAAGGACATAAAAGGGAGATGGAGACAGGTGGGGGGAGGGGAGAGCGAAGGCTGAATCAGAGGTTGGAGGGTGACAAGCGCAGACACAAAGACCACCTGATAACTAAGCAAGTTGATAATGGAACAAAGAGAGAGATGAAGGGAAGATGGAGGATGGGACCTGGTGAGTGCAATGTATGTGTAGCAGATGGGTGGAACCAGCAAGCGAGAAAGGGGGATAAAAATGGGCTCTGATGGGCAGAATCTGAGATAGCAAGATGGGAGCCAACATGGGAGGAATGGAGGATGATAGGAAGGGAGAGGGAGAGGGAGGGAGAGAGAGAAAGAGGAACCCAGCAGATGAGGGTTACCTGAAATTGGAAAATCCAGTGTTGATGACATAGGGTTATCTCCAGCTGCCCATACTCTTCCCATTGTTTGGTCATCTTCCATCCAGTGTGGTCTGAGGTGAAAATCTACACAAATGTGAGAGTGACTGCCTGAGCAGGGAGTGGAGGCAGGGACACAGATTTTCACCACCTCCCGTGGTGTTTTACTGGATTAAAGCAGGTTTGTAAAGGAGGGGTTGGGATTTCAGCAGGTTGTAGATGGAGAAGAACCCTTTCACTTCACTACCCAGGCACGACGATCAGTATTGGAGTAGGATTCCATGCCTCTAAGCCCACAGCAACAAGAGCAACTTTATAGATCCTATGATTGTCTGCTCCCATTTTATGCCACCAAGGTGGAATGCTGGTAATTTGAACATGTAAAATCAGGAATACAGATTCAGCTCCTCATGCCTGCTTTACCATTTAATGTGCCTAATCTTCCCCACCAATGTCACTTTCTGATACAGATTTCATACGTTTCCAACATTAATTAATCAGTCTTAAATATACATAGAAACTTAGAAACATAGAAACATAGAAAATAGGTGTAGGAGGAGGCCATTCAGCCCTTCGAGCCAGCACCGCCATTCATTGTGAGCATGACTGATCGTCCCAAATCAATAACCTGTGCCTGCCTTCTCCCCATATCCCTTGATTCCACAAGCCCCTGGAGCTCTATCTAATCCTCTCTTAAAACCATCCAGTAATTTGTCCTCCACTGCCCTCTGTGGCAGGGAATTCCACAAATTCACAACTCTCTGGGTGAAAACGTTTTTTTCTCACCTCAGTCTTACACTGAGTTACTCTCGTGAACCTAAACTGCATTTCCTCGATCACAAGGATGTCTTTCCTCAAATTAGGAGACCAAAACTGTACACAATACTCCAGATGTGGTCTTACCAGAGCCCTCTACAACTGCAGAAGAACCTCTTTACTCCTATACTTAAATCCTCTTGTTATGAAGGCCAACATTCCATTAGCTTTGTTAACTGCCTGCTGTACCTGCATGCCGACTTTCAGTGACTGGTAGTGGTTCACTCCCACTCTTTGCTTCCTGTCTGCCAACCAATTTTCTATCCACGTCAACACCCTATCCCCAATACTGTGTGCCCTAGATGTTCGGTGATTGGTCTCCACACCATCTTTTAGCAGTGAACTAAAAACATGTAAACATGGGAAAAGGTAAAGGTCACCATATTGTCTCCACAGTGCAAGGTGGACTTCTGTTGGAGACGATGCAAAAATGCCTCTGGAGTTGGGAGGACCTTCCAAACCAATGGCAGAGGGTCAGCCTGAGAAAGGCTCTCTGTCAGTTGCTGTACATTATTCAATTGTTGAACTGTGGGAGATGAGAGAAGCCAAAGAACGTGCTGGCGAGGCAACGCTGCAACCCAGGAAGCAACGTGACAGCGTGGAGCAATTGGCAGGGACAGTGACCGACACAGAAGCACCAACAAACGGGGAGAGCAGCATCGACATCGCTCCACTTTCAAGGCCAATGGATGAAAGCACCTCCACATTTGAGCACCCAAAACAGAAACTCGCCATCCTCCACCGCCCCCATGACAAAGCAGACATCCGTGCTCAAAGGAACTGAGAAGCAAAGTATCCGTTTGCAATGTGTTGCAATTGGATTCAGCACATGGAGACCTGACGCGATTACTTTGATGAATAAAGGAGAGAGAGGCTGGTCAACGGAGAAGATGAGAGTGCAAACATCTTTTAGTTTATCTGCTGTTTTAATTTTTTACTTTTTTTTGAATAGTAGTAATAATGTTAATAGTAGTAACATATTGCTAACAATAATCAAGGTACTTATCGTTCATTTCTGTTGTAATTCCTTGATGTGAAATGGTGGAGGGTGTTTGTTACATTAAACAAATGAACCCAGTGTTAATACAGCCTCATTGTACATGGGGCCATCCTGCCAGATCCATTCTGACATGATGCGTGGACCGTTGTCAATTAGATCACACCACTGGAGTCACATTTACTGGTCCATATAGTTGGGTTTCCTCTTCAAGAATAAGACAATAGACAAAAGGTGCAGGAGAAGGCCATCCGGCCCTTCGAGCCAGCACCACCATTTAATGTGATTATGGCTGAACATCCCCAATCAGTACCCCGTTCCTGCCTTCTCTCCATATCCCCTGACTCCGCTATTTTTAAGAGCCCTATCTAGCTCTCTCTTGAAAGCATCCAGAGAACCTGCCTCCACCGCCCTCTGAAGCAGAGAATTCCACAGACTCACACCTCTCTGTGAGAAAAAATGTTTCCTCGTCTCCGTCCTAAATGGCTTACTCCTTATTTTTAAACTGTGACCCCTGGTTCTGGACTCCCCCAACATCGGGAACATGTTTCCTGCCTCTAGCGTGTTCAAATCCTTAACAATCTTATATGTTTCAATGAGTATCCGCTCATCCTTGTAAACTCCAGAGTGTACAAGCCCAGCCGCTCTATTCTCTCAGCATATGACAGACCCGCCATCCCGGGAATTAACCTTGTAAACTTACGCTGCACTCCCTCAATAGCAAGAATGTCCTTCCTCAAATTAGGGGACCAAAACTGCACACAATACTCCAGGTATGGTCTCACTGGTCTCACTGGGGCTCTTTGCTCCTATATTCGACTCCTCTTGTTATAAAAGCCAACATGCCATTCGCTTTCTTCACTGCCTGCTGTACCTGTATGCTTACTTTCATAGACTGATGAACAAGGACCCTCAGATCCCGTTGTACTTCCCCTTTTCCCAACTTGACGCCATTTAGATAGTAATCTGCCTTCCTGTTTTTGCTAACAAAATGGATAACCTCACATTTATCCGCATTAAACTTCATCTGCCATGCATCTGCCCACTCTCCCAACCTGTCCAAGTCACCTTGCATTCTCATAGCATCCTCCTGACAGTTCACACTGTCACCCAGCTTTGTGTCTTCTGCAAATTTGCTAAAAACCATGTTATTCATCATCCAATCCAACTGGCCACACGTTGTTTCAGGGATCAGATGGAAAATGACAATTTTAATACCTAATTCCGGACTACTCCAATCAAACATTGATTTTGGAAGCTTCTGTTCCTGTAAATTAATTTTTATGGTTTCACCAGTCCCTGCATAGTTGCCTATTTTTCACATACTCTAAAAACTGGTAAAATTATCAGCCATATTTGGATGAAGTGTCAGACCTGAACCATCCTGTCATTGCTGGTGATGCCTTAATACCAAATATGAACAACGGTGACCATTGTTGATGTGAAACCGCATCACAATGGAATTGTTTCCCAACCAATAAATAGCAGCAACAGCTGAAGATCCTACACTCAGACACAGATATATCTCTGCTGTGTGTCAGTAAACAATGGGGATGATTTCCTCTTCTTGGCTTGCGTACCTGTTGACTGCTGTGAAGGTGAAGCAACTGCACTCCTCCACTGACAATGGGAAAGATGTACCCGGGTGCAAGTAGTGAACAGCACAACAACACTCCGGCAGCAGCAAAACCTGTGCATTGGAGAGTGGAGAAAACACAGCAGTTGGAGACGATGCAAAAATGCCTCAGGAGATGGCAGGACCACCCAAGCCAATGGCAGAGGGTCAGCCTGAGAAAGGCTCTCTGTCATTTGCTGTACATTATTCAATCGCAGAATTGAGGCTGATTAAAGAAGTCAAAGAACGTGCTGGCGAGGCAATGCTGCAGCCTCAGAAGCAACGTGACAGCGTGGAGCAACTGGCAGGGACAGTGACCAACACAGAAGCACCAACAAACGGGGAGAGCAGCATCAACATCGCTCCACTTTCAAGGCCAATAGATGAAAGCATCACCACCTTGAGCACCCTAAACAGAAACAAGCCATCCTCCACCGCCCCACGACAAAGCAGGCACCCGTGCTCAAAGGAACAGTGAAGCAAAGTATCCGGTTACAATGTATTGCAATTTTACTTCTGAGTCACGTGACGTGTATTCTTCCCCTTGCTGTGCTTTATGTTACAGCACGTTGGACAAGGGGAAGAAAAAACGGACACCTGGACCGACCGCAGGCTGCGGGGAACCAGGTAGGTCCCGGCAGCCGACAGCCATGGGCAAACAGCGGCTCCAGGACCGCAGGCTGTGAGGAACTAGAAAGGTGCCAACAGCCGGGTACGACCAGCACAGGCTGAGCCCAGCACCGCGAGCTGTATACCTGGAAACAGCAGGCTGCAGGCAAGCAGAACAGGAGTCGGTCCGGCCGATAGACTCAGGGAGTCCGGCCAGGAGGACGCACTGCCCAAGGGCAGTGAAAGTGACCGTAGTAACTTAGTAACGTAGGAACTTTAGTAACAAGTTCCACTTACTGACTCCAAGCTGAATCCGGCGCCATGAGTCGTACAGCTCAAAGCAGCGCAGCAGGCTGGAGGCAAAGCCCAGCAGGTTTCAGCCCGGCCGATCATACTCAAAAGTCCGGCCGAAGGGGCGCGCTGCCCTAGTGCAGCAGAGGTCCGCCCGTGATTTGCTCCGGGAGATGGAGCAAGCTCACTATGGGTGTCTTCGCACCCCCCACAACAGCACCTTATTGAGGGCTGTAAAACAATGCATCTCCCTTGACAGAGGAGAGCGTTGTGGATCAGGGCTGGGCTGGTCCTGAAGAAGGGGACGTGGCTGAAGAAAACGGCAGTGTGCAGGGGGTGCAGAATCCTAAGGAGCTACTGGGAGTGATCACCAAAATTACGGATCAACGAAAAGTACCATTACAGACCAAGCTGGCGAACGAAATTACGTAGAGATATAGGCCTCCTGTGAACTTTACTTCGATAAAAATGCCTGCAGCAAACAATGCGATCTGGGGGTACAGTGGGACTGGCACAAAAACCCAGGAGGTCAAACTACAGAAGATTTTAAAACTTCTGACAGCGGGCATATCATTGGTTGCTCACCCAAACGATGGTACAGAGATGACAGCAGGATTGACATTGCTCCGCAATACCCACTATGAAATCAATTGCTTGCGAGAGCACAGTAAACCTGCACTAAACCCCAAATTTGCAAGGTTGTGCGAAACAGCTGCAACACAACCATGGGGGAAACTTGTTTAAACAAGTAAAAAAGCTCGACGAAGAGTTCAAAGCCGTCGGGCTCATTACAGCGTCATCAGCAACGACAGCACCCCTATGCATCCACCAGCAGGTATCAACACCAGGATGCTGGTGAAAGCATGAGGGCCGCGCAGCACCACGAAGGTCCTTTTTAGGCCAAGGCCCAGAGTGACCCTCATGGAAAACGTGCCAACCCCGCACTCCGGCGCCTCTTCCGCAGAAGAGGCAGAAATTGAAGAAAGGGACGTACCACGGCAACCAGGGAGGTAGGTGGATCTGGTTCCTTCCAGAACACAAAGGTGTACGACCTGTACTAACAGGGGGGAGAATATTACACTTGTTTTGGGAGACATGGAGGGATCATTGGCGATACCTAAAATTTAACTGGATGGGGCAACTATGGCAGATTATAGCGTTGCCTAATGGTCTAACCAGCCCCAAGACTTTTTCACCAAGATATTAAGATTGGCAATATTAGAAACAAAAACATATTGTCATGGCATATCTTGATGATATATCAATTGTGGGGAAAAAACCCTGGATCTAGCTAAATCAGCAGTTTAAAAACAGTATGCTGATAGTACTGGTCTCAGCTCTAGGGGTCCTGTTTCTACATAAACTGAGACTGGGATAAATGATCTACATAAACTGAGACTGGGATAAATGATGGCATCTCCAGAAAAGATAACCGCATATTAGAGTTTGTTAAACAAGATAGACCAGGAACATCAGGACAAAATTTGGAATTCCAGATATACCCAACTGACACCTGACTATGTGTAATGACACACCTTCTATTATACCTTAAACCTACTAAAACTTAAGAGGAAGTAAATTGCCACTATGGGCAGCCATAAACAGCCTAATGGCCGGGTATCAGCACTAACCATCGCTAGATGGCTCAGACAGGTTTGGGAGCTGCTGGGGTGGATACTGACATCTTAAGTTTCTATCCACAATGGCAACAGCAACACCGGCAGCTAGAGTCAAGGAAGTGCCTACGGAACATATCCTGGCAACAGCAGGATGGTCTAGCGAAAGACCATCTGTGGTGTTGCAGAATCAAATTTGAATTCTGTAATATATTTAGCCCTAGGGAGGAATATTTTGTTAAAATAAGTTGTTATTGGCTGAATTGGATGCATGTCTGAATACAATAACATACTTCCTCCCTTGAATGACTTCGGCAGTGAGTGAAGCATGGACTGTTCCACGGCTTGAAATCACAGACCTTTAAAATCTTCACGTAGTCACTCACGTGACTCCGAACGAAGTAAAATAGTAAGATTAAACGAGAACTTACCAGTTTGAAGTTTGATCTTTATTTTATGAGGTAAAACGATGAGGGATTACGTGCCCTCCGCTCTCGCCCTCTGTTATAAAGGTCAACTGGTATATTAGTTCTTCTTATCTTACTATGTTTATTTCAATTACTATTACTGTGATTCCACACCGCTGCTTCGAAGAATGTCGCGCACGCGTGCTGGCGGGGTCTTCACATAATCCCTCATCGTAACTCCTTATAAAATAAAGATCAAACTTCAAACTGGTAAGTTCTCGTTTAACCTTACTATTGGATTCAACAGCTGGAGACCTGGCTACATTTGATGAATAAACGAGAGAGAATCTGGTCAATGGAGAAAGAGGTGAGTGCAAACATCTTTTATTTTAGCTGTTTAAGAAAGAACTGCAGATGCTGGAAAAATGGGAGGGAGACAAAAATGTTGGAGAAACTCAGCGAGTGAGGCAGCATCTATGGAGCGAAGGAATAGGTGACGTTTCTGCTATGTTTTAATTTTATTTTTCCTTTTATTTTAATCTATCTATATCTTTGTATATGTCTTCTATCTTCTATCTATCTACATCTATGTATCCGTCTTCTATATCTTCTATCTATCTTCTATCTTCTATATCTATCTATCTTTTACAGACCAGTTAGCCTGACTTTGGTGGTGGGAAAGATGCTGGAGTCAATTATCAAAGAGGTAATAATGGGGCATTAAGATAGCAGTAAAAGTATTAGTCCAAGTCAGCATGGATTTATGAAAGGAAAATCATGCTTGACTAATCTTCTGGAATTTTTTGAGGATGTGACAAGTAAAATGGATGAAGGGGTGCCAGTGGATGTAGTGCATCTAGACTTTCAGAAAGCCTTTGATAAGGTCCCACACGGGAGACTGGTGACTAAAATTAGAGCACAAATTTGGGGTAGGGTGTTGACATGGATAGAAAATTGGTTGGCAGACAGGAAGCAAAAAGAGTAGGAGTGAACGGGTCCTTTTCAGAATGGCAGGCAGTGGCGAGTGGCATGCAGCAAGGTTCGGTGTTAGGGCCGCAACTGTTTACCATATATATTAATGATTAGGAAGAGGGAATTAGGAGCAACACTAGCAAGTTTGCAGATGACACAAAGCTGGGTGGCAGTGTGAACTGTGAAGAGGATGTTAGGAGGTTGCAGGGTGACCTGGACAGGTTGAGTGAGTGGGCAGATGCGTGGCAGATGCAGTATAATATAGATAAATGTGAGATTATCCACAAGGGGGCAGATTATTATCTCAATGGGGTTAGGTTAGGTAAGGGGGAGGTACAGCGGCCACTGAAAGTTGGCATGCAGGTACAGCAGGCAGTGAAGAAAGCTAATGGAATGTTGTCATCCAGTATACGAGGATTTCAGTATAGGAGTAGAGAGGTTCTTCTGCAGTTGTATAGGGCTCTGGTAAGACTGCACAGCATCTGGTTGATCCCTGGAATGGCGGGACTGTCATATGAGGAAATATTGAAAAGACTAGGCTTGTATTCACTGGAATTTAGAAGGATGAGGGGGTTCTTATAGAAACATATAAAATTTTAAAAGTACAGGACAAGCTTGATGCAGGAAAAATGTTCCCAATGTTGGGCGAGTCCAGAACCAGGGGCCACAGTCTTAGAATAAAGGGGAGGCCATTTAAGACTGAGGTGAGAAAAAACCTTTTCACCCAGAGAGTTGTGAATTTGTGGAATTCCCTGCAACAGAGAGCAGTGGAGGCCAAATCACTGGATGGATTTAAGAGAGAGTTAGATAGAGCTCTGGGAGCTAGTGGAATCAAGGGATATGGGGAGAAGGCAGGCGCGGGTTATTTATTGGGGACGCTCAGCCATGATCACATTGAATGGCGGTGCTGGCTCGAAGGGCCAAAAGGCTTCCTCCTGCACCTATTTTCTATGTTTCTATGTTTCTGTACCTTCTATATAACCTAACCACCTCGAAGGGCCAAATGGCCTCCACCTGCACCTATTCTCTATATTTCTATGTTTCTATATTTTCTATCTATCCTCTATCTTCTATCTATATCTATCTATCTATACTCTTATCTTGTCCTCTTCCGGTTTGTTTTTTTTTAAATTTGTGCTAAAATGGTAACCCATATTGCGAGGACTTCTTCACCACCTTACTCACCGTTCTCCTTTGCTCCGAACGGTGGAAGATTACAAACATTATGAAGGTTTAAAAAATCGTGACATCAGCAGATTAGTCTTCTCGCCTGTCAGTCACCATGAAGGTAATTACACACCCCTTTCGGCATCCGCTGGAGAATAAAGCCCTGGAGACGGGGCTGAGTCAATAAGCTCTGCTGATTTGGGGAAGTTTGGAGTTGGGGGAAGCAGCTGTGTGGAGTCGGGGGAAGCCGCTGTGTGTAGTCGGGAGGTGGACTCACCTCTATCAACAGCAAAGAGACATAATGACGCAGTGAGCAGCAACAAGAGACACAACAAGAAAGAACAATAATTCTCATCTTTAGCATTTAAATTGTTCTTATATTTTAAGAGTCATTCACATTTTAAACTTTATAACCATATAACCATATAACAGTTACAGCACGGAAACAGGCCATCTCGGCCCTTCTAGTCCATGCCGAACACTTACTCTCACCTAATCCCATCTACCTGCACTCAGACCATAACCCTCCATTCCTTTCACGTCCATATACCTATCCAATTTATTTTTAAATGATAAAAACGAGCCTACCTTCACCACTTCCACTGGAAGCTCATTCCACACAGCTACCACTCTCTGAGTAAAGAAGTCCCCCCTCATGTTGCCCCTAAACTTTTGTCCCTTAATTCTCAAATCATGTCCTCTTAAATCTTCCCTACTCTCAGTGTGAAAAGCTTATCCACGTCAACTCTGTCTATCCCTCCCATAATTTTAAAGACCTCTATCAAGTCCCCCCTTAACCTTCTGTGCTCCAAAGAATAAAGACCTATCTTGTTCAACCTTTCTCTGTAACTTACGTGCTGAAACCCAGGCGACATTCTAGTAAATCTCCTCTGTACTCTTTCTATTTTGTTGACATCCTTTCCTATAATTTGGCGACCAAAATTGTACACCATATTCCAGAATTGGCCTCACCAATGCCTTGTACAATTTTAACATTACATCCCAACTTCTATACTCAATGTTCTGATTAATAAAGGCCAGCACACCAAAAGCTTTATTTACCACCGTATCTACATGAGATTCCACCTTAAGGGAACTATGCACAGTTATTCCTAGATCCCTCTGTTCAACTGCATTCCTCAATTCGCCTCCATTTACCATGTAAGTCCTATTTTGATTTGGCCTGCCAAGATGTAGCACCTCACACTTATCAGCATTAAACTCCATCTGCCATCTTTCAGCCCACTCTTCCAAATGGCCTAAATCTCTCTGTAGACTTTGACAATCTACTTTATTATCCACAACACCACCTATCTTAATATCATCTGCATACTTACTAATCCAATTTACCACACCATCATCCACATCATTGATGTATATGACAAACAACAGTGGACCCAACACGGATCCCTGAGGCACCCCACAAGTCACCGGCCACCAACCTGACAAATAGTTATCCACCATTACTCTCTGGTATCTCCCATTCAGCCACTGTTGAATCCATCTTGCTACTCCACTATTAATACCCAACAATTTAATAAATCCTTTTTCCACTTTTCATGCCTGCGTGTTCTTCATCACAATGGGGAACCTAACGGGCAACAATGGATGTTCTGTGGGAGAGCCACTAAGATTGCATGGGGGGAGGTTGTGGGGAGATGGACTGAATGCGTGGGGGGGGAGTGGAATGGCAAGGAGCAGAGTGGGAGGTTGAAGGGAGCAGGGGTGACTGAGTGAACTGCCAGCGTACCAGGCGTGAGTGACTGCACTGCCAGTCCACCAGCCGTCAGTGACTGAACTGCCAGCCCACGAGCCGTCAGTAAGTCAACTGCCAGCCCACCAGCCGTAAGTGACTGAACTGCCAGCCCACCAGCCGTGAGTGACTGAACTGCCAGCCCACGAGCCGTCAGTAAGTCAACTGCCAGCCCACCAGCCGTAAGTGACTGAACTGCCAGCCCACCAGCCGTGAGTGACTGAACTGCCAGCCCAATAATCCATTCAGTCCATCCTTCTCCCCCTTCTCTCTCACAGAGTCTTTCACCTGCTTTGGATAGAATTTCTGGCAGTTTCTCAGCTGCCAGCCTGCCAGGTCTGAGTGACTGAGCTGCCTGGCCTCAGTGACTGAGCTGCCAGCCCAAGAATCCATTCGGCCTACAATGTCCATACTAGCCCTCTAGAAACCAGTCCCTTCGGCCCACAACACCCATACTAGCGCAAAAGAAAGCCCCCCCCATCTCCCTCCCCACTGGCCAGGAATATTGGAATTGGTGGAGAGGTGGAATATTGCGTTGGGTGACCAGCCCCTCCCGCGTGATGCTGGGACCCAACGGGTCCCACATAGTCTCGTATTTTTATAAATGTGTGCGTGTGTGTGTATATAATGTATATGTGTGCATATGTATATACACACACTGAACTTTGTTTTTCTCGTTTATTATATTGTTTACAGTGTACTATGTTTACATATTCTGTCATACTACTTGCAAGTAAGAATGTAATTGTTTAGCAAAATTTCGAGATTTAAAAAATCAAGTCTGCAATTTATCCCATCAGATAAAGCATAAAAATAAGTTTAATTTGACACCTAATTCACTTTCATATCTTCAGTATTAAAAAGTTATGGCCATTCCTCAGTATCTTCAGTATTAAAAAGCTATGATCAAGGACAGTCAAAAGCCCATAACTTTCTTAAAAATTAAGAGAACTGAAAGAAATGTTCAATTATTATAGATTGATCCTGAAATTAAAGCATATAATTAAATAGTTAATTACCTAATTGTAGCGAATTACAAAATTCAATTACTAGATCTAATCATCTATCCATTTTTAATTAGCCTAAGTGTCCAAATAACATTCACACAAGAATTCACAATATAACATGATTTTAAAATCTCATTGTCATGAATTTATAGGCCAAATGGAAGGATTTATGGCCATTTTAATCATCTTGCGAGTGGGTTTTTGGGGCTCACGATCGATTGGAACATTGCGGTTTGCGGTGAATTTAAAACCCATATTGGCAGGAAAATCACTGCCGGTTCGAATGCGGCCATAATCACATTTTCACCAAATTTAGATTAAAGTCATCCTAAGAAGCAAGTTTATATATAAAATAAACTAATTTCATTTTGTTTTGTCCCCTACGTGAGATCCGTCCCATTGTCGGCATTGACGGCATTAGAAGTTGCTTTTTTATTTTACTCCAGCGATTTAATTGTCCCGCGATATTTTTTTAAAACTTCCGAGTCGGAACAATTTTTCAGCATCAGCTAACAGCCCTTTTTAATCCTGATCCCCCCCCCCACACCCTCATAAGCGCCGTTGAAGGTAAGTATTGTAACATACCTACATTGTTCTATCTGTGACATATAGTTTAGGTTAGTTTAGTTTAGTTTAGAGACACAGTTTAAACTCTTCACTCTCTTGACGTGTGAGAGAATAATGAGTACGTTCAATCTCTACATCGGCACTGCTAACGTTGTTATGAATCTGTAGATGTGCCCTTACAAAGAATACATAGCACACGTTCAGGTCTGCAGGAGAAGTAACCAATTTGAAAATCACTCTAAACTCATTTTGTTTTGTGCCAACGCAATTTTCTCTCCACCAATCTCATTGTCCTATGACTGGCCTGTACTCTCCTAATGCCAGAAATTAAAATCAATCCAAATATCCAGCTCTCATTCAAAAGTTCTGTCCCGGCATAATTTATCAGGGAATTGAGCTTTCCCAGCATAGCTGTGCACTACTCACTGAATATACATCAATTCTGAACAATAGACCAGTAGCATTTCTTTTTCTGCTTAAGGTTCAAAAATGTTCAGACTCCTTCCAACCTATGACTTGGACAAATACATCTTTTATTTATTTAAGCACATCTTTAATTTCTAAAAGCACAGGCAGCAGGCAGCTCTTTGCAAAGTGTTAGGATAATTAACAGAACTGTACACATGTTCTTCTCTATATTTGCATATCTCTCTGGAATTTTTCATATATATTTTTAAAGTTAAAGATAGAGCTTGGAAACAGGACCTTTGGCCCAACGAGTCCGTGCTGACCAGCGATCACCCCTTACACTAGCACTATCCTACACACTCGGAACAATTTACAATTTTTTTTACCAAAGCAAAATTAACCTAAAACTTGTACGTCTTTGGAGTGTGGGAGGAAACCAGAACACCCAGGGAAAACCAACATGGTCACAGGTAGAACGTACGAACTCCATACAGACAGCACCCGTAGTTAGGATCAATCCCAGGTCTTTGGCGCTGTAAGATAGCAACACTACCACTGCGCCACTGTGCCACCCTAATATATATATTTTTTAAATCTGAAATGAAAACTAGGCCATGTTAATCCTTTATTGTTACACGTTGTTCACCAACTACTGCCTTTGAGAGGGCTGGCAGAACCTGGAGAGGTTGGGTAGGGTTGAGCTCAACTACCATTGTGGACAAGCAGAGGCAACAGAACCAGGCATTCTGATTGAATTTGAATTTCAGTTTAAGTTGTGTACACATGTACACCTGTAAGCACACACCTGCTGAAGGAACCTGGTCAATAGTTGGTTCTGCAAGGAATCACATGACATTTTACCAGCCCGATCTGCATTGTGTTATTTGAGTATGGATGGCCACACCTGATGTAACACTAAGACAGAAACATTGTCCTACTGGTCACATGTTGTGGAATTCCTTAGTGAGTCAGTGAGCTTCTGAATGTGGATTAGCCCTGCACCTTGCTCTAAAATGTGCTAAAAATAACTGAGTCCAGGTCACAAAAATGCTATTATTATCTCAAAAAATGTTCTCTCAGCTACTCTACCATGCCTCCAAAACGTTAGTGGAGTTGGTGCCACATGCTTTTGGAAAGAATTGGAGATGCATTCTTCACTATAAATATGAGATTCCAGTCCTTGAGTCACTCGCCTCAAAAAAAAAACAAAATGTAACCTATTGTAGTTTGCACGTAAAATGGGCTGAATGGAATTGTGATTAGTAAATGTCTTTTTCCGGGGACATTCTGTGCTGGAACATTTAGATTATTGAGATGCAGAGGGTGAGGTCCAAAGAATGAACCTCCACCTATATTTGATTAAAGTCATTGTTATTTTAAGAGCAGGGTGTATGGTAGTTGTGTTGTGCGTGTTGGAGTACAATGCTGTGTGTGACTCATACACATGGTAATGAAAAATAAACTGAAAAAAAGTTCTTCACGTATTGAAAGTCTTAACAAATATACATAATGCTTTGTGAAGAATGTAATGGATTGCAGATGAGGAGAACTATTTATCTAAAGCTGGAAACCAAAACACTTCTGATTACAAGTTAATGGCCCTTCAAAGGAATTGCCCTTGGCACATTGGAAATTCAGACAATAATCTGAATTGTATTTGAGTTTTAGTACGGCCTCTCACACAAGTTTTGTCCAACTACAGGAGATTGTCGTGGTGGCGGATAAAAGGCATGCCTGGAAACGGAATCCTTTAGTGGTATGTCTCCGTGCATCACTCAACTTAATTTCGATGAAAAGTAAGAAAAATGTAATAATGGGGACTGTCTGTGCTTTGCACGGTCGGCAGTTCACCATGTATCTGACGTTTATTGCCTGCCTGGTGGAGAAAATTATCTTACAACATGTTCGTGCACTCACAGTGAAAGCACTCATGTAGTAACAGACAAGAATGGTGAGTTACAGTTTCTCTCAAAGTGACTTGTCAACACGGTGACACAGCGGTCGAGTTGCTGCCTTACTGCGCCAGAGACCTGGGTTCAATCCTGACCACGGGTGCTGTCTGTACAAATTTGCATGTTCTCTCCCTGACCTGCATGGATTTTCTCCGGATGCTCCAGTTTCCTCCCACACTCCAAAGACCTACAGGTTTGTAGATTATGTGTAAGAAGGAACTGCAGATGCTGGTTTTCACCGAAGATAGACACAAAACTCTGGAGTAACTCAGCGGGACTGGCAGCATCTCTGGAGAGAAGGAATGGGTGATGTTTCAGGTTGAGAGTCTGAAGAAGAGTCTTGACCCGAAACGTCACGCATTCGTTCTCTAGAGATGCTGCCTGTCCTGCTGAGTTACTCCAGCTTTTTGTGTCTATCTTAGGTTTGCAGGTTAATTGACTTGGTAAAATTGTAAATTGTCCCTAATACTGTGTAAGATAGTATTAGTGTGCAGGGATGAATGGTCGGCACAGACTCGGTGGGCCGAAGGGCCTGTTTCCACGCCGTACCTCTAAACTAAACTAAAAACGGCATGTGCCCCAGCAGGCACTAATCCACAGCAGGATATGTGACCCAGCTAGATTCCTTTTAAGTGATTTTCTACCCCGTCCCTGCCATCCACATGTACCCACTTAACTCTATCCTGACGTTACCTCTTCTCCAGAGTCACAGTCCTCACCCGACCCCCTCACACCTGCCAATCCGTCACCCGACTGCCCACCCCTGAAATCTCATTCTAGCCACTGAACTGCTCAATTAGCCCAACATTATCCATTGTCTTGTCAGCTTGATCACCACCCATTCCCCAATCTGCCAGCAATCACTCCCAACCTCCGTCTTCTCCAACGAGCAAGGACGCAACCACCAACCCTCCTACTTTCACCATTGTTTGAACTTACCTGGACCCCAATCCCACCAATCTCCTGCTTCTGAACCTGGTTCTCAAATAACTTCTCGAAATGTAATTCTCATATTATATCCCCCACTCCCTCTCCCCTGACATCAGTCTGAAGAAGGGTCTCGACCCGAAACGTCATCCATTCCTTCTCAGCAGAGATGCTGCCTGTCTCGCTGAGTTACTCCAGCATTTTGCGTCTATCTTCGGCTCATGTGCAGTTCCTTCCCACACATTAAAATTTCAGTCTTGAGTCTTCGTTCAGTGCTCAATCTGAGCTTGATGTTTCCTAAAAGTTCGATGTGATCCCTTAGTTCCTTTCTCGCAGAATATACTAGGACAATAATTTGACTTATTCTGGCAAGCTATTACTAAAGTTCCGTCACTGGATACATTCATCCATGAAACTTTGCCTGAAGTAAATACAGGAATTCTGTCCTTAAACCCTGCAAAACTCCCATTCTACAGTAATTAATATTACAGTGTATGTCTCCCAATGCTATCACAATTCATTTAATCATGCTGTATGGAAACAAACCCTTCAGTTCAAGACAACCATTTGCACTATAGCACGCAACAAAAGTTTTTCACTGCACCTCGGTACACATGACAGTAAACTAAATTGATAAACAAAACGGAACTAATGCTACATTAATCTTATTTTTTATCTCACTGATATCTCACCATATCCGTCCAGATTATACCATTCGCCTACACATTAGGGACAATTAACAGTGGCCAATTTACCAACTAAGCTACACATTTTTGAGATGTGGGAGAAAATCAGAACCCCTGTAAGTAACCCAAATGGTCACAGGGAGAACGTGAAAACTCCACATTAACAGCATCAAAGGTTAATGTTGAACGTATTGAAGTAACTAGACTAAGTGGGACACATTGAGTCCCATGTTCACATGGGAGGGCTGGTCCCCCAATGCAATATTCCACCCCTCCACCAATTCCAATATTGGTGGCCAGTGGAGGGGGGGGGGGTGGGGGGGCTTTCTGGAGCGCTAGTATGGGTGTTGTGGGCCAAAGGGACTGGTTTCCAGAGGGCTAGTATGGACATTGTGGGCTGAATGGATTCTTGGGCTGGCAGCTCAGTCACTCAGGCCTGGTGGGCTGGCAGCTCAGTTACTCAGGCCTGGTGGGCTGGCAGCTCAGTCACTCAGGGCTGGTGGGCTGGCAGCTCAGTCACTCAGGGCTGGTGGGCTGGCAGCTCAGAAACTGCCAGAAATTCTGCCCAAAACAGGTAAGAGACTGTGAGAGAGAAGGGGGAGAGGGTGGAGAATCAATTTTAGACATTTTTCATCTTTTTCTGCAGATCACAGCAATGAAGGAGGAAAGTCGATCCTGGCCAATGAAGGGAGGGAGAAAAATACTGGGGTGAGTTTGCAGTTTCAACCACAGGGGGAGTTTACAGTTTCAACCACAGAGCAGGCCAAACAACTCATTGCATTTTCATTTCATTTTCATTTCATTTCCATTTCCATTGCAGTTTCAAGAAAAGGGCAGGCCAAACAACTCATTGCATTTATGTCATTTCCATTTCCATTGCAGTTTCAGGCACAGGGCAATCCAAACAACATTGTATTTTCATTTCATTTCCATTTCCATTGCAGTTTCAAGCACCGGGCAGGCCAAACAGCTAATTGCATTTTCATTTCATTTCCATTTCCATTGCAGTTTCATGCACAGGGCAATCCAAACAACTCATTGCATTTTCATTTCATTTCCATTACCATTGCAGTTTCAAGCACAGGGCAGGCCAAACAGCTAATTGCATTTTCATTTCATTTCATTTCCATTTCCATTGCAGTTTCATGCACAGGGCAATCCAAACAACTCATTGCATTTTCATTTCATTTCCATTACCATTACAGTTTCAAGCACAGGGCAGGCCAAACAACTCATTGCATTTTCATTTCATTTCCGCTTCCACTGCAGTTTCAAGCACAGGGCAGGCCAAACAACTCATTGCATTTATGTAATTTCCATTTCCATTGCAGTTTCAGGCACAGGGCAATCCAAACAACCCATTGCATTTTCATTTCATTTCCATTTTCATTGCAGTTTCAAGCACAGGGCAGGCCAAACAGCTCATTACATTTTCATTTCATTTGCAATTCCATTGCAGTTTCAAGCATAGGGCAGGCCAAACAGCTCATTGTATTTTCATTTCATTTCCATTTCCATTGCCGTTTCAAGCACAGGACAGGCCAAACAACTTATTTCATTTTCATCAAGGGCTAACAAATCATTTATTGCAAGTACATTGCAGACTCACAGTTCAATTGATTCACAGCTTAGAATAACAGTCGTGGACACTCCCTCGCGATCTTCCAGAGTGACTGACTCATGTCCAGGCATCTGGGGTTTTTTAGACCTGCCCCCACCGGAAGGGACGTTACCTTCATCGTGGTGGTTGACTGGTGAGAGGGCCAATCAGCTTATCTCAAGATTTTTTAAACCCTCATAACTTTTTTATTTTTCATGGATCGGAAAAATCCTCGGGGCAGCCTCAGTGGAGGAGGACTTGTGAGTAAGATGGCCAAAAATCATACTGATATAGGGTAGCGTTTTTTCTAAAATCAATATACAACGCAGACAGGAAGTGGTCAAGATGAGACTTTTAGTTATATAGATATGCTGCTTCGATATTGCTGCAGAACAGCAAACTGAAATTCCTTTCAAAGATTATTCATCTGTAGGCTATGTTAACTGCTTATAACCAACATTTGCTATATTTTAAATTTCAGATCTCCACCCCTTGAAGAGGGAATTAAGTTAATCGCTGTGTAGAGGGCAGTGGACGTTGTCTACATGGATTTTAGTTAGACATTTGATAAAGTCCCTCATGGTAGGCTGATCCTGTAGATTTAGAAGCACCGAATTAATAATGCCTTGGTGGTATGGATTGAGAACTAGCTTACTGATGGGAGACAGAGGGTTGTGGTGGAAGGACATTTGATAAGATTCCACATGGTAGACAGCTCTGGAACATTACATTGCATGGGAGGGGCAGCCATCTGGATTGAGAATTGGCTTCATGGAAGGGGGCAGAGAGTGATGGTGGAGGGCTGCTTATCGGACTGGAGGCCCATGACTTCTGGTGCATCAGGGATCGGTGCTGGGCCCATTGCTGTTTGTGGTTTATATCAACGATTTGGATGAAAATGTACAAGACATGATTAGTAAGTTTGCAGATGATACTAAAGTGGGTAGTATTGTAGATAGTGAAGATGGTTGTCAAAAATTACAGCAGGATCTAAAATCAGCTGGTGGGTTGAGGAATGACTAATCGAGTTTAATGCAGATGTGTGAGTTGTTGCATTTTGGAAACCCAAACCAGGACAAGACCTTCACAGCGAATAGCAAGGATCTGGGAAATGTTGTGGAAAATGAGATCTAGAGATACAGGTATATAGTTCCTTGAAAGTGGTGTTACCGATAGATAGAGAGATCAAGAAGGCCATTGGTACATTGCTCGGGGTATTGAGTGTAGAAATTGGGATGTTATTTAACAGTTCTACAAGACGTTGGTGAGGCTGCATTGTGTTCAATTTCGGTCACCTGGCTATAGGAAAGAGAGCAAAAAAGATTTACGAGGATGTTGCCAGGACTCAAGGGCCTGAGCTACGTGAAGAGATTGAGCAGGCTAAGACTTTATCTTAAGGAGGGCAGCAGGTTGAAAGGGTGATCTTATAAGAGTAATAAATAGGATGACTGCACACAGTAGGGGAATCAGGAACTAGAGGACATAGGGTTGAGAAGAGAGGAGAAAGATTTAATAGGAATCTGAAGGGCATCTTTTCCACTCAGATGGTGATGGGTATATGGAACATGCTGCTCATGGAGGTAGCTTAGGCCGGCATTATAACACCATTAAAAAGACATTTGGACAGGTAAATGGCTAGGGAGTATTGAAGATTATGAGTATTGACTATG
The DNA here is from genome assembly GCF_028641065.1 of Leucoraja erinaceus. NCBI lineage: Eukaryota > Metazoa > Chordata > Chondrichthyes > Rajiformes > Rajidae > Leucoraja > Leucoraja erinaceus. The sequence goes on from NC_073392.1 coordinate 36,176,208, forward strand.
GGTACTGCCTGTATGGAGTTTGTACGTTCTCCCCGTGACCGCATGGGTTTTCTGGGAGATCTTCAGTTTCCTCCCACACTCCAAAGACGTACAGGTTTGTAGGTTAATTGGCTTGGGTTTGTAGAGTTGGTATAAGTGTAAATTGTCCCAAGTGTGTTTAGGCTTATGTTAATGTGCGGAGATCGCTGGTCTGTGCAGACTCAGTGGGCCGAAGGGCCTGTTTCAGTGCTGTATCTCTAAACTAAACTAAAAATGAGTCTACAGTTAACGGCAAGACCCTGAACAGCATTGATGTGCAGAGGGATCTTAGAGTCCAAGTACATAGCACACTGAAGGTGGCAGCACAAGTAGATAGGGTGATAAATACGGCATATGGTGAGCTTAACGTCATTGCTAGGGGCATTGAGTATAAGAGCCAGGAAATCATGATGCAGCTCTATAAGACTTTGGTTAGGCCGGATTTAGAATATTGCGTGCAATTCTGGGCATCCCATTACAGGAAAGATGTGGAAGTTTTAGAGAATGCAGCGTCTATTTTAGTTATTAGGAGAGGTTGGGTGTACTCTGGTACTCTGGTTTACTCTGGTACGATGGAGATTGAGGGGAGACTTTGATAGAGGTGTATAAAATGATGAGTTATAGATAGGGTAGACAATCAGAACCCTTTTCCCAAGATAGAAATGTCCAACACTAGAGGGCAAGGCTATGTTGAGAGGGGGAATGTTTAATAGAGATGTGCGGGGCAGGTTTTGAACACAGATAGTGAAGGGAGCCTGAAACGCATTGCCAGGTATGGTGGTGGAGGTAGATATGATAGTGACATTTAAGAGGTGTTTAAAAAGGTGCAGGGATGTACAAGGGAAAGGGATATAGACCAGGCACTGTCAGGTGAGATCAGTTTAGCTTGGAAAGATATTTGGCACGAACATTGTGGGCCGAAGTGCCCCTTCCTGTGCTGTACTATGTATAGAGGGACACGGGCAAGTGTAGATGGGGTGGCATGAACAAGTCAGGCCAAAGGGCTTGTTTCCCTGCTGTATGAATTTATGACTCTCTGACAATGTTCAGGGTGGAGAGATCTGTGACCAGTGGAGTGATTTGTACTGGGACCTCTGCTGTTTGTGATATAGATGTTGCTTGGATGTAAAAGTAGACAGGTCAGTTAGTAACGGTTAGTAACAGGTCGGATACTGAGTTGGATGATCAGCCATGATCATATTGAATGGCGGTGCAGGCTTGAAGGGCCGAATGGCCTACTCCTGCACCTATTTTCTACGTTTCTATGTTTCTATGTAAGTTTGAAGATGGCACCACGATTGCTGCGGTTGCAGACTGTGATGAAGGCTGTCAAAGTATACAGCGGGATACACAGCAGCTACAGAAATGGGCAGAGAAAGGACTGGTGGAATTTGTGAGGTATCGCTCTTTCAGAGGTCTAATGTAAAGTGAAAATATAACATAACATTGTAACACCCTTAACAACTTTGATGTATAGAGGGATCTTGGGGTCTAAGACAACAACTACCTAAATGTAACAACATGAGAGTGGTTAGAGTAGCAATGTTACAAAATTTTGAGATTTTAAAAATCAAGTCTGTAATTTATCCCCTCAGATAAAGCATACAAATAAGTTTAATTTGACACCTAATTCACTTTCATATCTTCAGTATTAAAACAGTTATGGCCATTTTCATACTTGAAAATTAGCATCTTGTTCCCCATTGACTTAACACAAAAGCTGTGATCGAGGACAGTCAAATGACCATAACTTTCTTAAAAATTAAGAGAACTGAAAGAAATTGAAGCACTCTGAAACAAATATGAAACAATCTTACTTAGATGACTTGAAATTAAAGCATATAATTAGATAGTTACCTAATTGGAGCTAATTACAAAATTCAATTACTAGATCTAAACATCTATCAATTTCTTAATAGATTAACATTTTTAAATAGTCTGTGTCCAAATAACATTCACACAAGAATTCACAATATAACATAATTTTTAAATCTCATTGTCATGGATTTATATGCCAAAATGAAGGAATTTAATGTTTAATACCTGTAAATGAATGGCCATTTAAATCATCTTGCGAGTGGGTTTTTCTGGAACGCGATCATTTGGAACGTTGCGGTTTCTGGTGATTTAGTCCCCATATCGGCATGAAAAATACTGCCGGTTCGTATGGGGACTAAATCACCGTTTCACAACTTAAAATGTGAACTAAAGGCATCTTAAGGACCACTTTTATACATAAAAATAAATAGCTTTTGTTTACCTGTCACCTACATGAAATGCGTCCCCGTTGTCGACGTTGATGGCTTTAGAAGCTGATTTTAAAATGACTCCAGCGCTGGACTAGTCTGGCAATTAAAAAAAAAAAATACACAGAACGCCCGTCGGAATGATTCTTCAGCAAAAGCTTACACTCCAACCAAATATAATCCAGGACAAGGTAAGAAAAAAAACGCATTTTAACCCCGCCGCCCCCCTGCCCCCCCTCAAAGACAGCAAAATCGTGCACACGGCTGGTGGCAGAATTGCAGGCGCAATATTGTAACATACCTAGTTAGAATGGTTAAAAAGACATATGGTATGCTTGCCTTCATTGGATGGGGCATTGAATAGAAAAGTCAAAAAGTCATGATGCAGATTTATAGGACTACTAGACCAAGTGGGACCTGTTGGGTCCTGTCCCCTCAACGTGCGATTGTGGGGGGAGGGGGCAGCCTGTGGCATTAAACACACACTGACCAACCCCTCACACACACACACTAACCACACCCCCCACATACACACCAACTAAACACCCCCATTGATATTATATTAATATTCATTCACTCCTTTTACCCCATCCCCCGGTCTATCCACTCACGCATATCCCCCAACTCGCAGGCGTGGCTAGAGAGGGAGGGAGGGAGAGAGAGGGACAGAGACGCAGGGGAGCTTGCTGCCTTTTGGAGCTGGGGTTTCCAGGTGTCCGCTGCCTTTTGCAGCTGTGGTTTCTGATTTATGGTGTCTTTTGAGTGGGCAGTCCTGGGCGACGTGACTTGCAGCGCGTGAACACAACATGCCGCCATTGTGACGTCATCACATCATCAGCCAAAGCCAGCGGTTTCAGCGGTTTCATTTTCTAGGTTATTTGAGATTTTTGAACATTTTAATTAATAACTTGAGAAATAATGCATTAATTTTTCAGATAAGGCGATTTTTGACTTCATGGGATAAATCTCTACAGGAATATGTAAAACACACACACACACACACACACACACACACACACACACACACACACACACACACACACACACACACACACACACACACACACACACACACACACACACACACACACACACACACACACATCGATGATCAGAGTTTAAAGAGTTACTAGAGCAAATGGGACCCGTTGTGTCCCGTCCCCTCAACGTGCGGTTGCGGGGGGAGGGGGCGGCCTGCGGCATCACACACACACTAACCACCCCTCACACACACTAACCACCCCCATTGATATTATATTAATATCATAAACTCTTTACCCCATCCCCTACCCTATCCACTCACGCATAGCCCCCAACTCGCAGGCATCGCTAGAGAGGGAGGGGGTAGAGAGAGAGGGACAAAGGGGCACAGAGAGGGACACAGAGGCACCGACAGGGACACAGAGGACAGAGAGGGACACAGAGGCACAGAGAGGGACACAGAGGCACAGAGAGGGACAGAGAGAGGCACAGAGAGGGACACAGAGAGGGACACGGAGGCACAGAGAGGGACACAGAGGCACAGAGAGGGACACAGAGGCACAGAGAGGGACACAGGGAGGGATACAGAGGCACAGAGAGGGATACAGGCACAGAGAGGGACACGGAGAGGGACACGGAGGCACAGAGAGGGACACAGAGGCACAGAGAGGGACACAGAGGCACAGAGAGGGACCCAGAGGCACAGAGAGGGACACAGAGAGTGACATGGAGGCACAGAAAGGGACACGGAGGCACTCACGAAATAAATGCTAACATTGGATTTGCCTTCCTTACTATCAATTCAACTTACAAGTTAACCTTTTGGGAATCCTATACCAATTTCCCAAGTCCAATTTCTGTATCCTGTCCCCATTTAGAAAATAGCCTTTGCCTTTATTACTGCTGTCAAAATGCATAACTGCACACTTTGCTGCACTGCTTTCCATCTACCACTTCTCTGCTAACTCTCCCAATCTGTCCAAGTCCTTCTGCAGAGTCCCTGCTTTCTGTACACTACCTGCTCTTCCACCAACCTTTGCATCAACTGCAATCTTGGCCACAGAGCTTTCAATTACCTCGTCCAAATCGTTAAAATACAACGTGAAGAGTAGCGGCCCCAGCACCGAGCTCTGCGGAACTCCACTAGTCACTGGCAGCCAGCCAGAAAAAGACCCTTTTATTGCCACCCTTTGCCTTCTGCCATCCAGTCAACCTGCTGTCCACGCTAGTATCTGCCCTTTGATACCATGGGCTCCCGTCTTCCTTCGCAGCCTCCCATGTGGCACCTTATCAAATGTTTGCCAAAAAAGAATGATGCCTTGTTTTGTGGATATTAAGTACAGGGAGAAGTTGGATTGGTTGCTCTGGAATGCCAGAGGTTGCTGAGACCCATTAGAAATATATAAAATTGTGAGAGGCCATAGATAGGGCAGAGAGTCAGAACTCTTTTGATAGGATGGAAAAATCTAATACTAGAAGCGAGGAGAGCTGTGGTGGCGCTCGGCTGCGACCCGACTTTGGAGTTCGGAAGCTCCGGCTGTAGGCCTGGTGGACAGGAACATCGGGAGCTCCAGGTCCCTGGTGGGAGACCGCTTCTCGGAGCTCCCGCAACGGCAGCTTCTCCCGCTGGAATCGCAGGGTTGAAAGGACACGGAGCGAGGCCTAACATCGCCCGGTGCGGTTAGTGGGTTAGTGGCCCCGGAGCCCCAGTTCGCCTAGACGCTGCAGTTGGACTGCTGGAACGCGGGTTGGTCTGCTTAAACCACGGGGTTTAAAGGACATGGAGCCGGGGCCTAACATCGCCCGGCGTGGCTAAATGGCCACAGGACTTATCATCATCCGCCGGGGGCTTTAACATCGGAGCTCCAGTTCACCTGGACGCTGCAGTTGGACCGCGGGTGAAGAATAAAGGGAAGAGATAAGACTTTGCCTTCCATCACAGTGATGAGTTGTTGGAGGCTCAATGTGATGGATGTTTATGTAAACTGTGTTAAGTGTGGCTCTTGGGTATTTTTGTAATGTAAAAGATTCAGATTCAGATTCAGATTCAACTTTATTGTCATTGTGCAGTGTACAGTACAGAGACAAGGAAATGCAGTTAGCATCTCCCTAGAAGAGCGACATAAATATGAGCAATAAATAAATCTATTTACGTGCATACAGTCATAGTATTTTTTTTTCCTGGTGGGAGGAGTGTGCGGGGGGTGGGTGATTGGCAAACACCGAGGTACAGTGTTGAGTAGTGTAACAGCCGCAGGGAAGAAGCTGTTCCTGAACCTGCTGGTCCGGCAAAGGAGAGACCTGTAGCATCTCCCAGATGGTAGGAGGGTAAACAGTAAACAGATGGACCTTTTTTAGTCTCCTCAGGAAGAAGAGACGCTGGTGAGCCTTCTTGACCAGAGTTGAGGTATTGTGGGTCCAAGAGAGGTCATCGAAGATGTTGACCCCCAGGAACCTGAAGCTGGAAACACGTTCCACCTCCGTCCCGTTAATGTGGATGGGGGTGTGCGTGCCGCCCCTAGACTTCCTGAAGTCTACAATGAGCTCCTTGGTCTTCTTGGAGTTAAGGGCCAGGTTGTTGTCAGCGCACCATGTTGCTAGGAGCTGGACCTCCTCCCTATAGGCCGACTCATCATTGTTGCTGATGAGGCCAATCACTGTTGTATCTGTAGTACAAACTGTAGTAAATGTAATTTCGTTCAAACCTAAGTTTGAATGACAATAAATAGCATTTCATTCCATTCCATTAAGGTGAGAAGTGCAACGTTTAAAAGAGATGTGGAGGACTGTTTTTCTTCACAGAGGGTGATGAGTGCCTGGAATCCCTTACCAGAGTTGATGATGGAGGCAGATACAACAGCCATATTTAAGAGACTTTTAGATAGGCATTTGGATATGCAGGGAATATGGGTTAGGTGCAGGCAATTAAGAGTTGGTCTCGACATCATGTTTGGCACAGAAATAGTGGGCCGAAGGGCCTGTTCCTGTGCTGTACTGTTCTATGTTTAGTAGAGTGCCAGCTTCGCTAGCTTTCAGATTTATTTTGTGTCCACATGTGTTTAAATGGATGACTAAAGAAAGAAAGAAATATCTGCACAAGTGATCTAATCAAAGATTCAGGTGGCAGGAGAATTCAAACATTGAATCAGTCTTTTAATTTCCTGTCCAGGAATTTAATGGCCTGAATTTTGCAGCGGAAATGTTATCAAGGCTATTCATACTCATTTATTATTGAATAAATCAAGTGGCAAATTCTGGTGCCTGCGTATGCATAGCTAAACACAAATGTCAGGATGCCACTGTCTGAGTTGTCCCACTACTTCAGAAACTTCTCATGAATACCATTTCACTGGGGGCTCAACATTAACCTACTGAGAAAGGTGGGAGACTTGCAGTGCTTATTCACTAGATAACCACAACATGTGCCCAAGATAGTTGGAACTTCTCAAAGTTCAGCTGCAGTTTTAATTTGGTTTTAAATCATAACATTGAGCAAACAACTCTTTGATCAAAAGATTGGCATATAAAATAATTGAGTCTTACTCCTTAATTTTAATTATTATTGGCTTTTGATAAAAATGAAGTGTGTAGGAAGGAACTGCAGATGATGGTTTACTCCAAAGATGGACACAAAATGCTGGAGTAACTCAGTGGGACAGGCAACATCTCTGGAGAGAAGGAATGGGTAGCTTTTCGGGTCGAGACCCTTCTTCAGACTGAGGGTCGGGGAAAGGGAAACGAGAGATATAGATGGAGATGTAGAGATATGAAGAACAAATGAATGAAAGATATGGAAAAAAGTAACAGTGTTAAATGAAACAGGCCATCGTTAGTTGTTTGCTAGGTGAGATTGAGAAGCTGGTGTGATTTAGGTGGGGAAGGGATGGAGAGAGAGGAATTGCAGTGGTTACTTGAAGTTCGAGAAATCAATATTCATATGATGTGTTTTCTTTATATCTTTAATTTGTCTAATTTATTTATCTTTTAATCCCAATTTTAGAGCCACATTGCATAGAAACAGTACTTCAGCACAAATAACCGAAGCATGCCGACTAAAATAGCTCATCTAAGCTGGTCCCATTTGCCAGCATTTATCCCTCTAATCCTTTCCTATCCATGCACCTGTCCAAGTGTAGGAGAATTAAAAGGAGGCTGTTAATGGAACGAGAGAAATGTTTGCATGAAAATTAAAGAGACCATGAGACTTTAGGAATTGCTGTTGGAGCCTGCACAAATTCTCGGGACCGAACACCACCTATGTTGTAAAGAAATATGAGAAACTTCAAAGCAAGATCCTGGACATGGGTGTGTCAGCAAGGGTCGGGACGGGGAAGTGGATGTGGAATTCAGGCAGAGCTCCACTGCCAATGTCTAGCCAGTTCACCTGCTGTAAAATTGAATGTATGAGTATCAATGGGCACAATATGAGGTTGGGCCTATGTGATGTACCACTCATTCATGTCTTTTGTGCTCAGCCTTTGTGACTGAAGTGGATTCAGAGGGAATTTATTTTTTCAGAACTCCACTCTCATTGGCCAAGTTCACCAGCTGTAAAATTGATTGCGTGAGTGTCAATGAGCACAATGTGAGACCAATTTCCCTCCGCGGATGAATTAAGTTTTATCATATCCTATCGTATTGTGTGTGATGTACCGCTCGTTCATGATGTTTGTGCTCAACCTTTGTGACAGAAGGATTCAGGTGCGATTTACTTTTTCAGGGCAAATACATATCTCTTCAATATTGAGCACACAAACATTTGATTTTTTAACATTTCAGAAACCAACAATGAAACATCAGGAAAATTCTGAGAGCCTAACCACTATATATGTTGCTTTAAATTTGAAGTTTATGAATATTTACAATGGAGTTTTAACGTTAGTGTTTTGCTTTTAGTAAAAGCGAGCTTGGGTTGCTCCAGTATGCCTGCTTTGTTTTAGCTGTAATGGGCCCTCAGTGTTTTTAGTTGGACCAATGATAAATGACTCAAGTTTGTTCCATTTTTTGTCACTGATTTCTGTTTGACATTGAATTGTAATATATATAAACAGTAACACCTATAGAACATATTTAACTCTAACTTGGACAAAGTGCAAATCTTCCTGTGCTCAGTTGTGAAGAGGCTCAAAAATGTTTAATAATCATATGTACTGAAAATAGAACAATGAAATTCCTATTAACAATTCCGATAATTATAACAATAATAATTCCTATAAATAATAATAATCATGCTGTATTTGTGTTTGGAAAATGGTTTCATTAACAAAGAGCTCAGACTTAAAATAGAAAGCTGTGGGTCTGTGAGTCTCCACAGCGACACCTTGTCACTGACTTCATCAAGAATAAGGCAGTGGCCTCTGTGTGATTGAAACACCCAAAGCAAGGTTTGAGGCAAACTTGTTCCATCTGGCCTTTCTTCTTTTGACTGGCACTTTCTTAAACAGTTTGACAAATCTGAATGATGAAAACACAACATATACACAATAGACATTTTGACAGCACTGTCCACCTGCATAAGCACTCACTGTAAAGCAAGTGTTCAACTAGGGGTTGGTGGTGATGGAGGATAGAATAGAGTACTGATTCAAGTGTAAATCATTGTTAAGTACACCCCATTTGTTTACACCTAGCATTTACATTGTGATCAGTGCATTTAACAGCATTGGCTCTCCTGAATGCAATGGTCTGATTTTGATCTTGAAATTTGTCTTTCAGCCAAGTCAGCCGGCTAACATCAGTTGTATCAACATGGCATAAATCTTCTGGTGGTCAAAATGCATTTTGCACAATGCTCTGTTGTATGTTGAAGGTGTGTTTCTGGAGCTTTTTGACAAGTTTTATGTTGTTATTGCTGTTGGAATTTGCCACCTCCATGCCCAATTAGCAACCTATAATTAACTCTTTGAGTGCAAGGGATCCTAATTTGGAAATGTTGCTTTACAATTCTAAATCTGACAGGATCGCTACATAATGATAAATGTTGAAACACTCCAATAATCAGCAAGCTATATATAGGTACTTCACACCTAATGGGCTTGTGTGTATGTTCGTGTGTATATTGTAATTGAAATAATTCTGGGAACACAATCACTCTGTATTACTAATACCTCCAGGGCCCATTAACACTACAAGTGTTAAAGGAAGCACAATATTTTCAAAACGATAATGTTAACAAAGTTAATGACCTCAAAAATTAATAATGTTAGAATGCCTAAATGTTCTGGTTCAGTAAAATAAACGAAGGATATCCCCTACTGAGCTGTGAGTGGTAAGGTTTATCTCATTAGGTTTTTCTTTTTCAATGAACTAATCACATTCATTCCGGCTCTGTGCTATAAACATGTTTTGTACATTTACCCAGTAAATAATTAAACCCCAAAAAGCTGTAAAAAAGAATTATTGTGTCAAAAATTGTGGTTACCGTAATAACAGTAGTGTGTTTTTTTCGTCAGATATCATTTAAATATCAGTTTGAGTACCTAGAACTGTGCCTCAAAGCTGCTTGAAGTCCATGCTGCAATATGAACCTATGCCCAAGGAAATCAGACCAAGAATTAGTACAGTTTGGGCCTCTTAGGTTTGGCAAATCATTTCAATTCTTCACTATTGATCAGAGCATGAAAACCTGGAGAAAGATCAGGTAAGGGTCTCCTCGATACCCCGCAGCTCTGCTCTTGCTCCCCCTCCCCTCCAGTCGCAACAGGGGCAGAGTGCCCCTCGTCCTCACCCTTCACCCCATCAGCCGTCGCATACAGCACACAATCCTACAACATTTTCGCCACATCCAACAGGATCCCACCATCAGTCACATCTTCCCATCTGCACCCCTTTCCGCTTTCCGCAGAGACCGTTCCCTCCGTAACTCCCGGGTTAACTCGTCCCTTCTCACCCAAACCACCACCTCCCGCGATACATTCCCCTGCAACCGCAGGACTTGGAACACCTGTCCCTATACCTCCTCCCTTGACTCCGCACAAGGACCCCAACAGTCTTTTCAGGTGAGGCAGAGGGTCACTTGCACCTCCTCCAACCTCATCTACTGTATCTGCTGTTCCAGGTGTGGACTCCTACATATCGGCGAGACCAAGTGCAGGCTCGTCGATCATTCCGCTGCACACCTCTGCTCAGTTTGTCTAAAACTTACCTGATCTCCCGGTTGCTAAACACTTTAACTCCCCCTCCATACTGACCTGTCCTGGGCCTCCTCCACAGTCAGTGTGAGGCCCAACACAAATTGGAGGAACAGCACCTCATATTTCACTTGGGCAGATTACAACACAGCAGCATGAATATTGACTTCTCTAACTTCAAGTAACCCTTACTTTTCCTCTCTGCCCATCCCTACCCCTATCTTAGTTCTCCATCTGACTGTCCCCCTGGTTAAATGTTATATTTGTCTGCTTCGTTGTCACCTTCCCCTTGCTAACAGTGATCTATTCTACATTTCCTTTGAGCTTTGGCCCCTTTGATGCCTTGTTTCCACACTTTACCCTTTCCATATCTCTGTGATTGTCCCTCTCCCCTCACTCTGAAGAAGGGTCTCGACCCGAAATGTCCCCCATTCCTTCTCACCAGAGCCACTGAGTTACTCCAGCATTTTGTGTCTCTCTTAAGTGAGGGTGAGGGTCTGGGTACGCAGCAACCTAAAGCGCTGCTGTGAAGGCAAGGAGCACTTCTTGGTAAAATTAATTCAAACTTTCTAAAAAAACATCACTTATTTTACATTTTATGACCTCCGGCAGTACCTTGGAGGTAAATTGGAATTATAGTCCCTTAAAACAGGATTACCGGGAAAACTCCACCCAATTCATTCCAATTTTAGAGTGGGAACGTAAATAAAGGGCCCAAGTTTGATTATTCAGGAGGGCCCATGTCAGTTCTGCAATGGGTCCCCATCTTGTAGTCTGCAGGCTTCAAGGAGATGTACAGCACAAGGTCATGTCTGAAAATTGCTCCATCCTACACAAATATTTTTATACAATTCTCTCTTACCTCAAATCTAATGTAACACCACTTTGGTAAAGGCCTTTTTTTTATGGGTCTCATTAATTAATAAGTTATTTAGGACTTTGTTTTAACACCTGAATCAACGCAATGTTATTTTTCAATTTTCAGTCTCCAATCTTGCTCAGACTTCATTACAATGTGATTGGTTCCAGATTTATTTCCATGTTTGCCAATATTCATGGCCTTTAATAATATAATTGGAAAAATAAATTTGCGCTAAATATACATCTTCAATTGAAAAATCAGTTCTCAATTGAATTTTATTGTAGGAAGTAGTATTTTGAAATTAATAACAACATTATATTATACTTACTGATCGCAGACTGGTGCCCATTGAGTGTGATATCGTGATGACAGGCCTCAGCTACACTGGAAGTCCTTGCATCACTTCTTGGCCTGGAAGAAGGAAAAACAAATGTCAATAAAAGTTTCAATGTTAGAAGAGAGCTGACGGCCTTGGCAGCTATTGGGGTTTTTCTTATGAATGAACTAATCTTACTCTATTCATAAGGTCATAAGGTCATAAGTGATAGGAGCAGAATTAGGCTATTTGGGTCATGAAGTCTACTACACCATGGCTGATCTATCTCTGCCTCCTAACTCCATTCTCCAGCCTTCTCCCCAAAACCCTTGACACCCAAATTAACACTCGTATCTCTGCCTTAAAAATATCTATTGACTTGGAGTCCACATCCTTCTGTGGCAAAGAATTCCACAGATTCACCACCCTCTGGCTAAAGCAATTCCTCCTCATCTCCTTCCTAAAGGAATGTCCTTTAATTCTGGGGCAATGACCTCTGGTCCTAGCCTCTCCCATTAGTGGAAACATCCTCTCCACATCCACTCTATCCAAGCCTTTCACTATTCGGTAAGTTTCAATGAGGTTCCCTCTCATCCTTCTAAGCTCCAGCGAGTACAGGCCCAGTGCCGTCCAACGCTCATATGTTAACCCACTCATTCCTGGGATCATTCTTATAAACCTCCTCTGGACCCTATCTATAGCCAGCACACTCTTCCTCAGATATGGTGCCCAAAATTGCTCACAATACTCCAAATGCAGCCTTTATGAGCCTCATAGAGAATTATTCATTCTTTAATTAAAATATGTGTCCTGTAAGTTAATGTTTAAAAAAATAAATTATCAAATTAAAGTTTGTTTTTGAGCAATCATTGGCCTCCGCGTTCTTTTACATTCTACAATCACTCTGGAGGCATCTCTTCTTCTCTCTGCTGCATCAAGGGTTCCATGGTCTTTTTAAGGTCATGTGATAGGAGAAGAATTAGGCCATTTGGCCCATCAAGTCTACTCTGTCATTCAATCATGGCTGATCTATCTCTCCCTCCTCTCCCCATTCTTCTGCCTTCTACCCTTAACCCCTGACATCCGTACTAATCAAGAAATTCTTGCACATAATCAAGCGATTGTTGCATGAAGTATTGACCCTGGCTTAGCATGTTGTCACTGAGATGGAAGAGCCATTTTACACCCTGCTTCATTCTTTACTGAAAACGACCTGAATGTTGGCATTGGGCTAAGGTCAGGGCATCCTGGCACAAAGCCCTGTGAAGGGGCAAGTCACTCTAGTAAACCAGGAATGACTAGAAAGGTATTTCTGGACATGTTACCCCACCCAGATACAGAATGAAAGATGATGGGATCGACACTTCATCATAATGAAGCACGCTGCTTTCTCCCGGTGCCACTTTGTAGACCTTTACAAGCTTTATCTCAATGATTTGAATGAGGATATACAAGGCATGTTTAATATGTTTGCAGGTTACACTGAAGTGTAGGAAGGAACTACAGATGCTGGTTTATACCGAAGATAAACACAAAATGCTGGAGTAACCCAGCAGGACAGGCAGCATCTCTGGAAAGAAATAATGGGTAATGTTTCTGCTTGAGACCCTGGCTCTCAATAGTCACAGCAGGATTTTGATCAGCTAGGCAAGTGAACTGAGGGACAGTTGATGGAGTTTAATGTAGATAAGTGCAAGATGTTGCATCTTGGTAAGTGAAACAAGAGCTGGATCATAACAGTGAATGGCAGGACCCTGGGGAGTGTTGTAGAGCAGAGGGATTTAGCAGTGGAGATACATAGTTCACTGGAAGTGGTGTCACAGGTAGATAGGGTGGTCAAGAAGGCTTTCGGTACATTGGCCTTCATCGGTGATGGTATTCAGTACAGAAGTTGAATTGTTATGTTACAGCCATATAACACAATGGCAGGTCTGAATTTGTAGTATTGTTACATTTTTGGTCACCCCAGGGGGGACCAAAACCCCAGAGGGGACAGAGAGACGAGAGAGAGAGAGGGAGAGAGAGAGGGGGAGAGAGAGAGGGGAAGAGAGAGAGAGAGAGAGAGAGAGAGAGAGAGAGAGAGAGAGAGAGAGGAGAGAGAGAGAGAGGGTGAGAGAGAGGGGGATAGAGTCAGGGCTGCCATCTCCCATGCATTGAGCGTGAGAATCACGCATTTCACCAAATTCTCACGCTGATCACAAATTTCTCTCGCTCTGTTGTGAGAAATTCTGTAATCAACAAAAATTTCAAAACTCATATCAACTGCATGGGCCGCGGGTGTTGGAAGCGGAAGCAGTGGCGGGGACAGATGCGGACGGGGAGCGGGGCTGGCGAGTGTTTGCCGGGCTGGCGAGTCGCTCACTGCAGCTCCGACCATTGAGCAGCCTCAGTGCAAGAGTCCCGGGCCGTCAGAGGCGTCGGAAGCGTTGCGCCGCTGCCGTGAGAGTCTCTGTGCCAAATTCGCCCAGGTGACCGGCATGGATCAGGCTGCGGCTCGGTGCATCCTGGAGGACAACCAGTGGCAGCTGGAAGTAAGTACCAAGCACAGGGTAGAAACGATGGAAGATAGTGGAATTCAAATGGGGGTGGTTGGTGACAGCATCCTGCTTGCCTGCTAGATTTTCACTTACTGTAACTGCAGGAAAAATGTTCCCGATGTTCGGGGAGTCCAGAACGAGGGTTCACAGTTTAAGAATAAAGGGGGGGCAGTTAGGACTGAGATGAGAACAAACATTCTTCACGCAGAGAGTTGTGAATCTGTGGAATTCTCTGCCACAGAAGGCAGTGCAGGCCAATTCACTGGATGTTTTCAAGAGAGAGTTACATTTAGTTCTTGGTGCTAATGACATCAAGGGATATGGGGAAAAACAGGGAAAAAGCAGGAACGGGGTACTGATTTTAGATGATCAGCCACGATCATATTGAATGGCAGTGCTGGCTCGAAGGCCTACTCTTGCATCAATTTTTTTATGTTTCCATGTTTCTATATTTCTATGTTTCCATAGGGGTTAGGAAAGCTGGAACTTGGAGCGCAGACGTCTGAGGGCTGATCTTATAGAGGTGTATAAAATCATGAGGAGAAAAGATAGAATGCACAGTCTTTTATCTAGAGTAGGGTAATCATGAACCAGAGGATATCAATTTAAGATGAGAGGGAAAATATTTAATATGAACATGAAGGACAACTTTTTCACACAGAGGCTGGTGGGTGTATAGAACAAGCTATCAGAGGAGGTAGTTGAGGCAAGTATTGTAACAATATTTAAAATACATTTGGACAGTTACATGGATAGGAAAGGTTTAGAGGGATATGGGTCAAATGTGGGCAGGTGGGATTAGTGTAGATGGGGCATCTTGGTTTGTGTGGACATCTTGAAGTCCTGTTTCCATGCTGTAGGACTAAGTGGAATCACTATTATTCTTGCGCTGCTAGCAAAGTAAACCGCTTCATTACTGCAGGCTTAACGAAAAGCTAGAGTTAAAACTGTGAACAGGGATCAGCACAGGTTGAATTAACAACATGAGAAATTAATTCAAGGCAATTATTATGATTACATAGCCAGCATGCAGGCCTAGCTGCAGAGTTGCTGCCTTACAGCACCAGAGACCCGTGTTCGATCCTGACTACGGGTGCTGTCTGTGTAGAGTTTGCACATTCTCCCTGTGACTGCTCTCGTTTTCTCCAAGAGCTCCAGCAGTTTGGCTTGGCAAAATTCATAAAATTGTCCCTAAAGTGTATAGGATATTGTTGGGCCCATATCCCTCGAACCGTATCAAGGGTCTCGACCCAATACATCACGCATTCCTTCTCTCCAGAGATGTTGCCTGTCCCGCTGAGTTACACCAGCATTTTGTGTCTAACCCTATTCTATCCATGTACCTGTCCAAATGTATTTTTGAATGTTTTGACAATATCTGCCTCAACTAACTCCTCTGCAGCTCGTTTCATATACCCACAACCATCTGTTCCAAAATGTTGCCCCTCAGGTTCCGATTAAATTATTCCCTTCTGACCTAAAACCTATGTCCTCTGGTTCTTAATTCTTGGATAACAATCTCTGTGGATTAACCCTATATATTCCTCTCATGATTGCATACACCTCTATAAGGTCACCCCTCATCCTCCTGCGCTCCAAGGAATAAAGTCCCAGCCTGCTCGACCACCTCCTGCATCTCAGGCCAACAAGTCCAGGCAACAGCCTCGTAAATAGTCTCTTCACCCAGTTTAACAACATTTTTCCTCCAACATGGTGCCGAGACCTGAACACAATACTCTAAATGTGACCTCACCAAGGTCTTGTAGAACTATACCATAACATGCCAACTTCTATTGATTGATGCAGGCCAATGTGCCAAAAGCCATCCTGACCATCGGATCTACCTGTGACGCCACTTTCAAGGAGCTATATACCTGCACTCATCAATCCCTCTGCTCCACAACATCCCCCAGAGCCCTGTCGTTCCCTGTGGAGGACCTACACTGGTTAGACTTCCCAAAATGCAACATATCACACTTATCTGTATTAAATTCCATAAACCATCCCTCAGTCCACCTGCCCAACCATCTTTGCTATCCACAATACAACGCATTTTAGTGCCACCTGCCTTGTATTTTCTCATCCAATCCCACAATCCTGTTTATATCAACGGGACCCATGATCCCATTTATATCAATGGGACGATGGTTGAAACGGTCAAGAACTTCAAATTCCTGGGCGTGCATATTTCCAAAGATCTTTCCTGGTCCCAGCACACTGATGCAATCATAAAGAAGGCACATCAGCGCCTCTACTTCCCTAGAAGATTACGGAGAGTCAGTAGTCAAGGAGGACTCTCTCAAACTTCTACAGGTGCACAGTAGAGAGCATGCTGACCGGTTGCATCGTGGCTTGGTTCGGCAACTTGAGCGCCCAGGAACGGAAAGGAATGCAGAAAGTTGTGACCACTGCCCAATCCATCATCGACTCTGACCTCCCCACCATCGAAGGGATCTATCACAGTCGCTGCCTCAAAAAGGCTCCCAACATCTTCAAAGACCCACACCATGCTGGCCACACATTCATTTCTCCATTCCCATCGGGAAGAAGGTGCAGGAGCTTGAAATCAGGAACATCCAGGTTCAGGAACAGTTTCTCCCCCACAGCCATCAGGCTATTAAACTCGCCATCAAACAAACTCTGAACAATAACAGCTTATTGTACTCTATCTGTTTTTCTATTGTGTATATATATGGTCTATGGTATATAGACACACTGAACTTTTATCTCCTGTTCCATACTATGTTTACATATTCGGTTGTGCTGCAGCAAGCAAGAATTTCATTGTTCGATCTGGGACACATGACAATAAACACTGTTGACTTGACTCTTGACTTGACTTGACTCAAATCATTGATGTAGATGACAAACAGCAATGGGCCCAGCACCGAACCCTGAGGCACACAACTAGTCACAGGCCTCCAGTCCACGAAACAACCTTCCATGATCATCCTCTGCTTTCTTCCATTAAGCCAATTTTCTATCCAAGCGGCTCTCTCTCCTTGGATCCCATGCAATCTAACCTTCCAGAGCAGCCTACCATGCGGAATCTTGTCAAATGCCGTGCTGAATATATATATAATGTGTATTGCTCTGCCCTCATCAATCTTTTTGGGCACATCTCCAAAAAACTCAATTAGATTGGTGAGACACAATCTCCCTCATACAAAACTTTGTTGACTATCCCTAATCACCCCCTATCTATCTGAATCCATGTATATCTTATCCCTCAGAATACTCTCTCGTAACGTTCTGACCACAGATGTTCGGCTCACTGCCCTGTAGTTCCCAGGTATTTCTGTGCAGCCCTTTTGAAATAGAGGCACAGCATTTGGCATCCTCCAGTCTTTCAGCAACTGACCCGTATTTAATGACAACTCATAAATCTCTGCCAGGGCACCTGCAATTTCTTTTCTAGCTTCCTGCAGTGTCCCTTAGCTTCTAACATGAAGCTGCGCTTAGCAATGCCTAGATGGACAGTGCTGTGAATGTTTCAGTGTGGTGGGGATACGCAGAGATTGCAAGTTTGCAAGGGACATTGCATGGTTTTTTTCAAGCAGCTTCTTCTCAAGAGTCAAGAGTGTTTAATTGTCAAATGCACCAGCTAAGTTTAGTTTAATTTAGTTTAGAGATACAGCGCGGATATAGGCCCTTCGGCCCCACTCCGTCCGAACCGACCAGCGTTCCCCGCACATTAACACTACCCTACACACACATGGGGCAATTTACACTCATACCAAGCCAATTCACCTACAAACCTGTCCATCTTTCGAGTGGGGGAGGAAACCGAACATCTCGGAGAAAATCCACGCAGGTCACGGGGGTACAAACTCCGTGCAGACAACACCCACCGTTGGGATCGAACCCAGGTCTCTGGTGCTGCAAACGCTGTAAGGCAGCAACTCTACCGCTGGGCCACCGTGCTGCCCAAAGGAAATTCTTACTTGCAGCAGAACAAGCCAATGAACTCCACTTAAAAAAAGTAAAACTCCCCAAAAAAAAAAAAAAAATGACTCTCAGATTAATATATAATACAATAAAACTAAAACAATAATAATTAAAATCCCGTATTCTAACTCCTCCAGTAACCCAGGGACCTTTTAAAGTTTTGCTAAACCGAAGTCCTGCAAACAACCACCCAGTCAATCCAGAACATTCTGCTGTTGCTGTTCTGGCATTGCCTCAAAAGCCTAAACCCCATCTTTTCTGTAAAGCTGGTCCTAGGACTCACTGGTCCCTCTCCTTCCGGTCTTTTGCGGCTGCTGTACAACTTCTTCCCGAACGTTAGTTATCATGACAGTGTGGCCAACTGCTGAGGGTCTTTGACGATATTGGCTACATTTTTGAGCAGCTTATAACCCAGTGATATGAATATTGACTTCTCTAACTTCAAGTAACCCTTGTTTTCCCCCTCTCTCTCTCTCTCTCCATCTCTTTCCTATTCTAGTTCTCCGACCAATCTGACTAAATTAAACTTTATCTCTGTGTGCGTTGTTGTCACCTTCCCCGAGCCAAGAGTGAACTAAAATGACACATTTTGACTTGATCTTTGTCCCCTTTGATATCGTTTTCAAACCTTACCCTTCCATATCACTGTGTCTCCCTCTCCCCTGACTCTCAGTCTAAAGAAGGGTCTCGACCCGAAACATCACCCATTCTTTTCATCCAGAGATGCTGCCTGTCCCGCTGAGTTACACCAGCATTTTGTGTCTATCTTCAGTGTAAACCAGCATCTGCAATTCCTTCCTACACATTTTTGAGGCAGTGGCTCCTATAGATAGTCATTGAATCATACAGTATGGAAACAGGCCCTTTGGCCCAAATTGGCATGCCAACCAACATGCCCCATCTACACTAGTCCCACCTGGTCAGATTTGGCCCATATCCCTCTAAGTCTGTCCTACCCACGTACCTGTCCAAATGTCATTCACTTTAATGGTGAGATTGTCTGTACCTGTGATGGACCTGGCAATGTCTACCACTCTCTGTAGCCACCATCGTTCCTGCGTGTCTGAGTTAACGACCAGCGCTAACAGTCAGAATGCTCTCTACCAAGAGACCCAGTTCTCATGCGTTTGATGATGGATTCGGGATAGTGGATGACGGGATGATGGATGATGGATAATGACGTACACCAAGATGAGCGAGGCCTGCTGTACGGGTTCTTATTTCCCCAATGGATTCACTGACCGTCTCCTACCTCGGGTGCATGAATCAGTGATGGTTGGATGAGTATAGCATCATGACAGGATATCCTATCTATGCCTGTCTTTAAAATCTTCCCTCCACATCCGATGTTCCAGTGAAAACAACCCAAGCCTATCCAACCTCTCCCTGTACCTGAAACTCTTTAATCCAGTCAGCATTCTGGTAAACCTCTTCTGCACCCTCTCCAAAGCCTCCACGTCTTTCCTGTAATGTGGCGAGCAGAATTACATGTGATACTCCAAATGTGGCCTAACCAAAGTCCTATGGAACTGTATCATGACATCCCAACTCCTATATTCAATGCCTCTAGCAATGAAGGCAAGCTTACCATAAGCCTTCTTTACCACAGAACTTGTGCTGCTACCTTCAGTGAGACTCCAAGATTCCTCTGCACACTGATGTTAAGGGTCTTGCCATTAACTGTATACTCTTTCCTTACATTCTCCCTCCCAAAGTGCAACACCCCACACTTGCTCTGGTTAAACTCGCCTGCCATTGTTTTATACCCGACCTTGTCTTCTGACAGCATTTCTCGCTGTCTCCAATTACTCCAGTTTTGGCGAAGTCAGCAAACCAATCCACCTGCATTTACATCTAAACCATTTATATCTATCGATAAAGCAGAGGTCCACGCACAGCTCCCTGCAGAACTCCACTAGTCACAGACCTCCAGCCAGAATATCTTCCTTCCACCACAACCCTCTGTCTTCAATGAATAAGCCAGCTCTGAATCCATACGATCAAGTCATCATGAATCCCGTACATCTTAATCTTCTGGATCAGTCTACCATGAGGGACCTTTTGAAAAGTCTTTCTGAAACCCATGTGTACAACATCCACCACCCTATCTTCATCAATCTCCTTCATTACCTCCTCAAAAAACTCAATCCGGTTAGTGAGACATGACCTGCTGTGTACAAAACCGTGCTGGCTATCCTTAATTAGCCCATTCTCTTCCAAATGGGAGTAAACCCCATCTCGAAGATTTCTCTCCAATAGTTTCCTTACCACTGACGTGAGGCTCACTGGTCTACAGTTCCCTGGATTTTCTCTACTTCCTTTCTTAAATAAAGGAACAACATTGGCCACTCTCCAGCTCTCAAATGAGTGCTTTTTGCAACTGTCAGCACATTTGTGGCGACTCTATTGTGTTTTGTATTTAAAACCAAATGTTTTTTGCTGTACCCAGCTAGGTACAAGTGACAATGAAGTATCATCATAATCATCATCATCACCATCACCATCACCATCACCATCACCATCACCATCATCATCATCATCATCATCATCATCTGGGACATCGTCTGTAGCTCGAGAAGAAACAGAAATCCTCATCAAGGCCCCTGCAATCTCCTCTCTTGCCTCCCTCAATAACATGCAATAGATCCCATCAGGTCCTGGGGACTCATCCACCTTAATGTCATAAGGTCATAAGTGATAGGAGTAGAATTAGGCCATTCGGCCCTTCACGCTTACTCCGCAATTCAATGGCTGATCTATCTCCCTCCTAATCCCAGTCTCCCGCCTTCACCCCATAACCTCTGACACCTGAACTAATCAAGAATCTATCTATCTCTACCTTAAAAATATCCACTGACTTGGCCTCCACTGCCTTCTGTGGCAAAGAATTCCGCAGATTAACCACCCTCTGACTAAAGAAATTTCTCCTCATCTCCTTCATAAATAACATCCTTTAATTCTGAGGCTATGAACTCAAGTCGTAGACTCTTCCACGAGTGGAAACATCCTCTCCACAGCAACTCTATCCAAGCCTTTTGGTATTCTGTACGTTTCAATTAGATTCCCCCCCATTCTTCTAAACTCTAGCGTGTACAGGCCCAGTGCTGACAAACACTCATCATAGGTTAACCTACTCATTCCTGTTCCTCAGTCCAATGTGTCGTCAGGAGTTTCAGCACCACCTCCTTATTGACCTCAAACTGCCCTGGTATATTTGTACTCTTCACACTGATCTCATTGTCCTACTCCTCGGTGAATACAGATACAAAGTAGTCATTTAGTACCTCACCAACATCCTCCTTCATCTTTGACGGCCCTTTCTTCTCCCCAGTTGACCTCTTATTTTTACACACATGTAAAAAGCCTTAGGATTTTCATCCTTAGCTGAGGAAAGAAGCAGCAGGTTCCCTGAAAACGAAGCCAACCCCAGTGGTGGCATGTAGAGGTAGATTCAGATTCAGATTAGTTTATTGTCATGTACACTAGCGTGCAATTAAGTTCCTTGTTCACATCAAGCTCACTGTGTGAACATTATACATACAGGAATATTAGTAGGAGCAGCCCCCAATTAGACTCTTAGAGAATGTGATGCTGCATGAAATGTGAACAAAGAAATTGCCCTGTTTTCAATTCCATGTAACTTCTCCACAAGATGGCAGTGCACAATACTTGACTACTTGGTAGTTGCTCCACTCAAGAGTATCCAGGGTCTGCAGAAGGGTCTAGACCCAAAACATCACCCATTCCTTCTATCCAGAGGTGCTGCCTGTTCCTGTGGAGTTACTATCTTCGGTGTAAAGCACATCTGCAGTTCCTTCTTACACGGCTTCCAGGGGCTCAGCAGGACCAGGTTTTAGGAATGACAAAGGCAGCTTTCTTTAAGAAAGACAGTAGATTAAGATTACCCAACAGTGCCAAGATGAATGTCCATATTCCTGTTGATATGTTGCACATTTGCTGCTCATCATACCAAGTCCTCTTCCAGCCTTTCAACTCATGAGCATCCATGTTTCAGCAGGATAAGTATTCAAGTTGAAATTTATAATTGAAAGCTTGTTCACTCCCCCATATCTCAAACCCAAGTGGCACAGAGGTAGAGCTGCTGCCTTACAGCGCCAGTGACCCGGGTTCAATCCTGACTACAGATGCTGACTATATGGAATTTGTATGTTCTCCCTGTGACTGCATGGGCTCTCTCTGGGTGCTCTGGTTTCCCCCATATTCTAAAGATGTGTAGGTTTGTGCATTAACTGGATTTCTAAATCATCCTTAGTGTATAGGATAGAACTAGTGTGTGGGACATTGCTGGTCGGCATGGACTCGGTGGGCCGAAAGGCTTATTTCCATGCTGTATCGCTAAACTAACCTAAACAACTTATTGTGACAGATCCGACTTGCAAGAAGAGTCTTTACATACTGTCGCCAAGGTGGAGTAAATTTAGGCAGATATCAGTCTTTGTTTATGCACTGACTTGTCACGTCTCATTCTCAGAATGCATTGCAAGGTGGCACATATTATCAGTGTCATCTCACTATAGATAGGTCCAAGATGTTACTCTTTGACTTCCTGGTGGAAATAACCCTGTGCTTCCATGCAATTAAAATTAGAAATCAACTAGAGGTAAGTCAAGTTGCATGCCTGTTCGAAGATGAAAGTCACTGCCATCATACTTATAGATTGATGGCCTTCATACTCATGGTCAGACTGACATATTATATTTTATCCATTTGCAGATAATGAGCATGACTATTAAGGCTGGAATAGCCATGGGTTTGAAGCCACAACCGTGAAGTAATAGATGGCAAAAGTTGGTCCTGCGTCTGGTGGTCTGCTCTTTCAAACATCTGTCCCTTTTGTCCGATGGGAAGAGAAAGATAGGGACATGTTTTTGATTATGTTGGCTCCTTTTCTGAGGCACCACGAATTGTAGATGGAGTCAATGGTGGAGAGTCTGGCCTGTCTACATCTACAACTCTTATGCATGTTCTTGCAGTCTTGGGCAGAGCTGTCCCTAAACCAAGCCATGATGCAGCCTATACTTCCCATGGTGCATTGGTAAAAGTTTGTAAGAGTCATTGGAATATGCGAACTTTCCTCAGTCTCCCACAGAGTTGAGGTGTTGGTGTGCCTTCTTGGCTGTTGCTTCAAAGTGGTTGATCCAGGATAGATCGATGGTAATAATAACATCATGGAACTTGAAACTTTTAACCAATTCCATTTTGGCTATTTTGATGCTGATTGGAGCATGATTGAGGTTTCCTGAAGTCGACAACTAGTTCCTCCATCTTGCTGACATTGAGCAGAGATTGTTGTCTTGACACCATGTTACTAAGTGCTCTATCTCTTTCCTGTACTTCATCTCGTCACTGTTCGTGATCCGACCCACCTGCATTCTGCAAACTTATAGATGGAGTTAGAGCTGCATTTGGCCCCATAGTCGTGAGTGTACATGGATTATTGTGGGGGACAAAGAACACATCTTGTGAGAATTATTAAGCAGGAGGTTTTAGACAATCGACAATAGACAATAGGTGCAGGAGTAGGCCATTTGGCTGTGATCTATGGGTCAGAAAGTTGAGGATCCAGTGACAGAAGAGGGTGCTGATTCCTAGGTTCAGAAGTTTGCAGATGAGTTTGGATGAGTCATGGGTCATACATCATGTAAACAGGCCCTTTAGCCTAACTCGCCCATACAGATCAACATGTCCCAGCTAAACTGGTCCCACTTGCCTATGTTTGGCCCACATCCCTCTAAACCTGTACTATCCATGTACGTCCAAATCTATCTATACAGTACTAAAACTCTCATCTTCACCACTTCCTGTCTGCGCTGTAATTACATTTGCGCAAAAATGATCCCCCATAGCGCTACGATTTTTCGCCACATTATTTGTACATTCTCCTTATGACCACATGGTTTTCTCTGGTTTCTCCCACATCTGAAAGAAGTGCAGATTTGTAGGTTAATTGGCTTCTGTAAATTGTCCCTGGCATGTTGGATACAACTGGTGTACGGTAGATTGCTGGTCGGTGTGGACTTGGTGGGCCTAAGAGCCTGTTTCCATATATATGTTTTACATATATATCTCAATTTTTTGAACCACATACGGTTGAATATGTGGCATTATTTTTGTCTTGTTTCTATAGTCAAATGGTAAGGTTGATTGATTTATTTGTGCAGAACAGTGATGGAAGTCTGACTCCTCTTGTCTTGATTCTAAGCTTTTGGTTCTCTATAGCAGCATGAATTATAATCTGATTTCCATACATGAATGTACTGTCATTCATGTGCTGCACCTGTTGATCAGAGCCTGGCTCTACTGTGGAATGTAATTACTCTTACTCATACCTAATCCAATTTGAAGCATAAATGTTGCATTCTGCACGAGATTGCACAATTTCAAGCTGAAAAATGCAAAAGGTCCCCCCCCCCCCCCCCCCACTTGGTCGCTGCGCTCCCTCACAATTTCTCACTCTCAACTCTCACCCAATGTTGGCAGCCCTGCCCACCCCCACCCTCCCTCACACACCCCCCTCCCCATAACCCACCTACCACCAACACCCTACCCCCATATACCCCCTCCCCCACACCCCCTCCCCCCCCTCCCCACACACACCCCCTCCCTCCACACACCCCCCTTCCCCCCACAACCCCCCTCCTCCACACACACCCCCCCCCCACACACACCCCTCCTCACACACACACCCCTCTCCTCCACACACACCTCCTCCCCCACACCCACCCCTTCCCCCCACACACACCCCCTCCCCCACAACCCCCCCCCCCCCACACACACCCCTCCACCACACCCTGTCCCCACACGCCCCCTCACCTCACACTCTCCCTTACCACCCACACCCCTCTACCCCTCCCACATACACTCCCTCCCCTACCCCCACAACCCCTACCCCCACAACCTCACAAACCCCCTCCCCACATACACCCTCCCCCTTCCCCCACACACCCTCCCCCTTCCACCACACACACTCCCCCTCCCTCACACACTTCCTTCCACACACTGCCCGCCCCCCACAGACATCACCTGCCCCACCAGCCCCCGACAGGCCCCGCCTGAAGCCGTCCCCATCCCCCGGCTACAGAACGCTCCCGCCGTTGCGGTGGAGGAACAGGTGAGTGGTGGAATAATGCATTGAGGAATGGGTTCCATTGGGGGACCTGGCCTCCCGTGTGACTGGGACCCAACGGGTCCCACTTAGTCTAGTGTTTCTTAAATGTTGCAATATTACTTGCCTCAACTACCTCCTCCAGCAGCTCGTTCGATACACCCACCACTCTCTGTGTGAAAACGTTACTACTCAGGTCACTGTTAAATGTTCCCCCCTCATATTAAAACTATGTCCTCTGGTTCTTTATTCCCTTATTCTGGGCAAGAGACTCTTTGTGTCTACCTGATCTATTCCTCTCAAGATTTTGTAAATGATGGCGTTGAAGGTGAAGCTACAGTCTATAAATAAGAGTCAAATGTAGGCGTCTTTCTGCGAGAAAATTCCATTGAACAACTAGAAAAAACAACTGGTTAAGTTATGCCGAGTTATTAAACTGTACATTTGTGTGCAAGTGCTTCAGTCCAATGACAACGGTTGTAAATGCCATTAATACCCTTGCTCATCAGTTCTGGACACTTTCTATGTCTCTCGGAGCCAAATGCACCAGTTTTTCTTGTTTCACTAGTAACTAAATCTTCCATTAGGCAAACATTCAGAGAAAGGGAAAAATTTAAACCTTTCCAGCTCTGAGTAGGAACTTTCCTCCAACAGCTGTCTTATTTTATGCAAGCCTGAACTGAATGCATCCAATCTTAAAATATCAATCACTGGGTTTGACATTTCCTGCAAGCTTCATCTGTAAGACAAACGGGAGAATTGGACCCAAATGGAACGACAAATTGCCGAATGCAGATGGAATTATTTGGGCTTGTTTATACTCAGTGATTTACTTGAGTTCAGAGTAAATGCCTTTGCAGATAGAATTATGCTGCGAGACAACCATCTATGCTGCTGCTGAGAACACCTGCCACTAGTATTAATAAATATTGGGTTTAATTGACTACAATTAAATTTAGAAATTTCTAGTGCATAGGATTAATGATTTAAGTGAGCCGGAGTGCTTTAAAATGTAATTTTTTCCAACCCTGCTCAGATAAATGACAGCATCCTCTTTGGTTGAACCCTTGCTATAGTTGAAACGGGTTCCAGAACATTAGGTTAGAACTAGACTAAGTGGGACCCGTTGGGTCCCAGCATCACACGGGAGGGCTGGTCCTCCAACGCAATATTCCACCTCTCCACCAATTCCAATATTGGTGGCCTGTGGGGGGGGGTGGGGGATTTCTGGAGCGCTAGTATGGGTGTTGTGCGCTGAAGGGACTGGTTTCCAGAGGGCTAGTATAGACATTGTGGGCCAAATGAATTATTGGGCTGGCGGCTCAGTCACTCAAGCCTCTTGTGCTGGCAGCTCACTCACTCATGGCTGGTGGGCTCGCAGTTGACTCACGGGTGTTCCTTGAAATTCCATTTCAAGCAGGGTGCAAGGCCACCAAAATCAAGTGCAGTTTCATACCACTTCAAGCAGGGTGCAAGGCCACCAAATTCAAGTACAGTTTCATACCATTTCAAGCAGGGTGCAAGGCCACTAAAGATTGCGAGTCGTAACCTCTCCCACCCCATCTTGCAGAGACTGAGCCAGCCCACACTTCCGGGTTTTATAGTCCCTCCCCCACTTCCACCAGAAGGGGCGTGGCCTTCATGGCGTGATTGACAGGAGAGAGAATTTTTAACACTAATAACTCTTTTAATTTTCATCGATGGGAAAAATCCTCAGCACCTGTTAAGCAGAGGGAGACTCTGAGTAAGATGGCCAAAAATCACAACCGTAGGTGGTTGTGTTTTTTCTAAAATCAATATAAAACGCAAACAGGAAATGGTCAAGATTAGACTTTTAATTATATAGAAAGCAAGGCAAGGCAGCTTTATTCAGGCAACACACCTTTAGTGCTTTCAAACCAAAGGCAACGCAGCTTTAGCACTTTCAAACCAAAGGCAACACATCTTTAGCACTTTCAAACCAAAGGCAACAATGAGAAAAATCCTCTTGACCTCTGACTCTTAGTAAGATGGCCAAAAATCACAGCCATAAGTGGCAGCGTTTATTCTAAAATCAATATACAGAAACAACAGGAAGTGGTCAAGATGAGACTTTTAGTAATATAGATAAGTGGCTTTAATGGAAAGAGTATATACGATTCTGTTATAGAGTTGTACAGCATAGAAATCGGCCTTCAGCCCAGCGATGCTGACCCTTATGTTCATCCGCACTAAGCCCATTTGCCAATCGTTAGGCCCATATCCGTCCATGCCTTGTCTGGGAAGGAACTGCAGATGTTGGTTTAAGACAGGCACAAAATGCTGGAGAAACTCAGCGGGGCAGGCAGCATCACTGGAGAGGAGGAACGAGTGATGTTTCGGGTCAAAATTCTTCCATGCCTTGCCCGTTTATATGCCCATCTAAATTCCTCTTAAACATGATGACTGTGTCTGATTCCACCATCTCCTCTGGCAGCTAGTTCCAGATATCAACCCATTCCCTCTACATAAAAGCTCCACCTCTCAGATCTCCTCACTCTCACCTTAAAACCTGAGCCCTCTAGTTTCTGATACAGTACCTCGGTACACAGAGAAACATATTGTACACATTATCTTATTCACAGCTCACCACTCAGCCTCTTTACTCCAGGGCTGCACGCCCCGTCTATCTAATCTCTCCCCATAATGAAAGTCTTGCAATCCAAATCACATCCTGGTGAACCTCCTTTGTAATCTCTTAAGTGTAATCCCTGCAGCATAGTGGCCAGAACTCCCAAGAGGAGCCCATCCAGAGTTTTGTAAGGTTACAGCATAATGTCCCAAATTTCATATTCTATGTCCTGACCTATCATTCTAATTGTAATTCTAACTATAACTATGGATGATCCCAAAGGTCATTCATTTCCTGTTTTACCCTGTTTGTGTTTTGATTATCGTGAGCTTGGTGCCAGACATATATATACAGATTATCGTGGTGAATGTTCAAAATGAATTTTTCCTCAAATCTTTGCTTGAATTATTGAAGATTCAAGGAAAAAATATTTGATAACGTGCTCCTCTTACAAAACCAGGATTTTTAGATGAACATAGTTCCGCTTCAAATAATGAATAAAAGTTAGCTGTAAGATTATCTGGCCTGACTAGCTATCATTGTTGCAGATGAGTGAAACAGTAAGGAAGAAGCTCCTTGATTTCATTCGATAGCGTTTAAAAATGGCTAGTGGGATCAGAGGCTACGAAGCAGTCATCCTTTGAGGAAAATCTGTGCAGAACATGAATTCCAATATATGCTGCCTTTCCACCTTTGCTCAGTCCACCTGGGCCTACCTGATCTGCCAGTTGCCAAGCACTTTAATTCCCCTTCCCAGTCCCATACTGGCCATTCTGTCCTGGGCCTCCTCCATTGCCAGTGAGACCAAATGCAAATTGGAGAAACAACACCTCATATTGCGCTTGAGCAGCTTACAGCCCAGTGGTATGAATATTAATTTCTCTAACTTCAAATAACCCTTGCATTCCCTTTCTCTGCATCTCTCCCCCACCCAAGTTGCTGTACTAGTTCTAAGGTTGTCTTGTTGAGTCTCATTGTCTGTAACCCGTTTTCACCTAGCTCACAGCTAACAATGGCTTGTTTCCTTTATCATCGTTATTTTTTTGGCATATCTTTCATTCATTTGTTCTATATCTCTCTACATCACCGTCAATATCTCTCGTTTCCCTTTCCCCTGACTCTCAGTCTGAAGAAGAGTCTCGACCCGAAACGTCACCTATGGCCAGGATGTGACAACACACACACAGGGAGACACATACACAAAGGAAGACACACACACACACAGGGAGACAGACACACACACACAGGGAGACAGACAGACACGCACACAGGGAGACAGACACACACACACACAGGGAGACAGACACACACACACACACACACACACACACACACAGACACACACACACACACACACAGGAACACAAACACACACACACACACACACACACACACACACACAGGGACACACACACACAGACACACACAGCACACAGCAGGACACACACACATACACACACACACACACACACACACACACACACACACACACACACAGGGAGACACACACACACACACACACGGACACACACACACACACACATAGGGATACACACACATACACACACACACACACACACACACAGGGAGGCACTCACACAGGGAGACACACACACAGAGACATGCACACACACACAAGGAGACACACACACAGGAACACACAGAGATACTCACACACACACACAGGGAGACACACACAGAGAGACACCCACCACACACAGACAGAGAGACACACACACAGGGAGACACACAGACATACACACACACATACACAGAGACACACACACACACACACAGGGCGACACACACACAGGAACACACACACACACACACACACACACACACACACACACACCTTTCCTCCCCCTCCTCCAGCTCCCTCTCTCTTTCCTCCGTGAGAATTCTGTCATCAGCGTGAGGGTGTGAGAATTGGCTGAAATGCGTGACTCTCACGCCCAAAGCGTGAGAGTTGGCAGCCCTGTTATTCCTTTTCCCCAGAGATGCTGTCCCACCCGCTGAGTTACTCCAGCTATTTGTGTCCAAATGCTGACAAGGGTGAATGTCCTAAATCCGGACTTTGCATCCTGTAAAAAGTATGTACACGAAGGGTGCTATAAACACACGTTTTTGTTGTGCTGGGAATCTATCTGAGTATCTGGAATTTCTCTGTAATTGCTCAATCTGATACCCAATCCTCCAATTGCCAAACCAAGTGTTTCTTGGTGTAGGTCCATCGTTTTTTCTTCTAGGAAGGAGAGAAGTGTTCCCTTGGCTAGTGACCAATACTGGGACTGAAATGCGAGCCTCCCATTTGTTTTCAGTAGCCTTAGGGCAGAGGGATGATAGGGACACTTCTTTCGAGGAAGGTGAGAAAGTGAAAAATGGAGAAGTAAAGAGTTCATATCATGGTCAGAAAACATCCTATGGTCAGATAGTTCCAGTTTAGTTGAGTTTATTGTCACGTGTACTGAGGTAGAGTGGAAAGCTTTTGTTGCGTACTAACCAGTCAGCGGAAAGGCAGAAAGATATAAAATATTGACTGGATTGCAGGTAGACAAAAGTGCTGGAGAAACTCAGCGGGTGCAGCAGCATCTATGGAGCGAAGGAAATAGGCAACGTTTGCACTTTTGTCTACCTTCGATTTTCCAACATCTGCAGTTCCTTCTTAAACGCTTTGACTGGATTGCAATTTGTTTATGAATTTCGGAGGATCAATACTGGAACATATACTGTATTCACAAGTCCATTAGTTGATGAGCATGATTGCTGTCTTGCCATTATTTAAAATCTTCAATGCATTAGTATGAATTATATTATACTCGTATGAACTCAATACACTTTATGATTGCTGTGCCGAATGGGATTTTAAAAAAAATTATTAGCCATGTATTTGCGTGAGCAATAAGTGCGTTCTTTGGGCTGATGAGTAAACCTGTGGGAGTTTAGGAACAAGGCCAGGGTGGCCACGGTAGAGTTGTAGAGTTGCTGCCTTACAGCGCTTGCTGTGCCATAGACCCGGGTTGGATCCCGACTACGAGTGCTGTCTGCACCTTTGGTCCACCGAGTCCGTACCAACCAGCGATCACCCGTATACTAGTACTATCTAGCAATGTTACAAAATTTTGAGATTTAACAAATCAAGTCTGCAATTTATCCCATCAGATAAAGCATAAAAAGAAGTTTAATTTGACACCTAATTTTACTTCGGAGTCACGTGAGTGACTACGTGAAGAACCCACCCAGCGCGCAGGCGCGGCATTACGTCAGCAGCGCAACAGCGGCAGCAGCTGGAGCCAGGCTCTCCAGCGGCAGCATAAAGACAAGACCTCAGGTAAGTGTCTTTTGTGTTACAGAGTCGCTAAACGGAGGAAAAAGAATGGCTTCCCGAAAGCGACCAGCAAGGAGGACTGCCTGCCCAACTCCACCCGAGGAGGGGTCAATATCTGGGCGGCAGCCACCAGCGGCGGAGGAGCTGTTTCGACGCTCCCGCACACCCGAAGCCGAGCCGCTCCCTGTGCCGCCGATTACGACGCCCCGCACAGGGAGGAAAGCAACGCGCAAAACAGACCGGCCGGTGATCTCCGACTCGTCGGAGGAACGGGAACGCTCTCCACCGGCGAAACGGGGAGACAGCCGCATCAGCTGCATGAGGCAGCTGCTTGAGCAGATGCTCGACGAGGAGATGCGGGCTAGGCATCTCCAAGGAGGACGGGCTTTGGCCTCCTCCAAACCATCGCCACACCCTTCTGTTCCCTCTCTGTTCGAGGGCAGCAAGGGAGGCCAGGACTGGGCTGGCCTATCACAAGGGCAGGCGGACGACAGCACAAGTATGCCGGGCGAGCTGGAGGAAGAAGAGCTACTGGGTGTTGTCAGTCGGTACGCGGCGCCCCCGACGACCGGGATGATACTACCACCAAGGATGGCGGCCAGTATCATCAGGCTCTCCAACAAGCCCTTGCAGGAGAAGGTCGTACAGGAGGCCCTTGACACCTATACAGCGCCGCAAAACTGCGAGGCGCTGCGGGTAAAGACCGTAAATGGCCAAATATGGAACCAGCTGGGGCAGCAGATCAGGACTCAGGAGGTGAAAATGCAACGAATCCTGAAGCTCCACACTGCAGCCATTACCGCCTTTGCTCGGTCCGTCGGAGACGCAGAGCTCTCTACACCCCAGCAGGATGTGCTGGCGTTAATGTGCAACACGCAGTACGAGCTCAATAACCTACGGCGTGAAAACATCAGGCCTGCCCTCAACCCCAAATACGCGGGCCTCTGCAAAGCTCCGGCGCCAGAAAGGGAGGCGCTGCTATTCGGAGCAGACTTGGCAAAAAAGCTCAAGGAACTGGAAGAGGCGGCCAAACCTGTAGGCCTTATGAGGGCAGCGCCAGGACCGAGCAGGGTGAAGACACCCAGTTGGCAGCACGCCTCGGCATCCACCAGTAGGTACCGAGCTGGTGAAAGCCTGGTGACCGCCTCCCACTACCCCCAGAGCTCTTTTTTAGAGCGGGGCCCAGGGCGGAGCCGTGGGAAGATACGCCGCCCCACCGCAGCACCAACAAGGACACCCTCGGGCCAAACCCATCGGAAACGCTCCCAGAAATAAACATGGAGGTAGGTGGGTCTGGTTCCTGTCGACATACACAGACAAAGGGTGTTGTATTAACAGGAGGGCGTTTGAGGTTCTTCAAACATGTTTGGTGCTCCCTTACTAACAACGAGTTTATACTCAACAGTATCAGTGGATACAAAATTGAATTCAAATCAGGCATAGAACCGCCAGTTCAGCACATGCCCCAAAGGGTATTCCTTCCCTCAGATTTAGAGAAGGTAGAAGGACAAGCTGAACTAGACAGGCTCGTGGCCAAAGGCATCATAGAAAGGACCAGACACGAGCCGTTGGAATTTGTATCGAATATCTTTCTCAAAA
The DNA here is from genome assembly GCF_028641065.1 of Leucoraja erinaceus. Classification (NCBI taxonomy): domain Eukaryota; kingdom Metazoa; phylum Chordata; class Chondrichthyes; order Rajiformes; family Rajidae; genus Leucoraja; species Leucoraja erinaceus. Next base: position 36,208,889 of record NC_073392.1, read on the forward strand.
CTAAAAAAGATGGTGGATGTCGTATTATCATTGATTTGACATCACTTAATCAGTCTGTTGAGTATCAACATTTCAAAATGGAGACGTTTGTCACTGCCAGACAACTGATCTCCAAGGGATACTTCATGGCAAGCATAGATATCAAGGATGCTTACTATTTAGTACCCATTCATAAGGATCATTACAAATATCTGAAATTTATCTGGATGGGGCAACTATGGCAGTATAGAGCATTACCCAATGGTTTAACGACAGCTCCCAGATTATTTACCAAAATCCTTAAAGTGGCCATGAAAAAATTGAGAGAACAAAAACATTTAGTCGTGGCCTATCTGGACGATGTTCTCATATTAGGGAGAACAAGGGAACTAGCTGTCGCAGGAGTTTTAGCCACTAAACAACTCCTTGAAACATTGGGATTTATTCTACACCCAGATAAATCAATATTGGAGCCAACTACTAACATGGATTACCTAGGCTTCACTATTGACACTATCCGTATGACTGTCACTCTGCCTAGAGATAAAAAAGTTACACTTACAGAAGCCTGTAACAGTTTAATCGCAAAACCGCAACCAAGGATACGGCACGTAGCCAGAGTCATTGGTAGTATAGTAGCAGCATTCCCAGCTGCTCAATATGGGCCCTTGCATTATCAAAATTTGCAAAGAGCAAGGACACATGCACTACGTCTAAGTAGGGGGCATTATGACCGTAAAATGGATTTACCCACTGAAGCCAAATCAGAACTTCAGTGGTGGGTGGATAATATTTGGCACAGTTACAGTCCTATCGCCGTCACCAATCCTAACATAACCATCACTACGGATGCCAGTGCTTAGGCTGGGGAGCTACTAACTCTATAGCCAGCACAGGTGGCAGATGGACTAACTCAGAGGCATCGCTACTACAATCACTTGGCATAAACTACTTGGAGATGCTCGCCGCATTTTATGGGCTAAAAGCATATGCATCCGATATGCGGCATGTGCATGTCAGGGTTATGATTGATAACACAACGGCGGTGTCTTACATCCAGCACATGGGTGGCATAAAATCAGTATCATGCGACAAATTGACTACTATAATCTGGCAATGGTGCGTCGAGAGACATATTTGGCTATCAGCTGCCTACTTACCAGGCAAGCTAAACTCAGTGGCGGACACCAGGTCACGAAAATTCAATGACAACATCGAATGGATGTTAGACCCAAAAATATTTGCTAGAATTGTCAAGCAATACGGTACGCCAGATATAGATTTGTTTGCATCTAGACTAAATCACCAACTACCCATGTATGTGGCTTGGGAACCAGACCCAGAGGCAGCAGCGGTAGATGCCTTCACGCTGGACTGGGGAAATTTCTTTTTCTATGCTTTCCCTCCCTTCTGCCTCATCAGTCGGGTACTCCAGAAAATACAAGCTGACTCAGCTTCAGGTATTCTGGTCGTACCCGACTGGCCTACCCAACCATGGTTCCCAATTTTCCACGACATGGTGGTAGAGTCACCTATGGTTTTTCACAGCCACCCACAACTATTGACTCACCCGGTATCTGGCATAAGCCATCCATGCCATCAAAAATTGAACCTCCTGGTTTCCAGATTCTGAACAGACCTTACCAGGGATTGGGGTTATCAGAACGAACAATCACCACCATGTCGGCATCCCTGCGAGTTTCTACCAAGAAACAGTACTTGACCTACATCAGGAAATGGGAACAGTACTGCCTGAATGCAGGGACATCTTACAAGACAGCTTCGATCACGGACGTGCTGGAGTTCCTGGGCCACTTGCACCATGACCAAAAGATGAGCTACAGTGCCATCAATGCAGCTCGAAGCGCCCTGTCCGCATACCTCATGCCCTTAGGACATCATAATATTGGATCCCACCCCCTGGTTATCAAACTCCTTAAAGGGATTTATAATACCAAACCCCCTACACCTAGATACACCCATGTGTGGGATGTTAGTGTAGTTTTGCAACACCTTCGAGGTTGGCCTCCGGTGGGATCCTTGAGCCTGGAGCAGTCCACTATCAAGACCCTCATGCTCATGGCGCTCGTCTCTGCTCAGAGGGTTCAGTCGCTGCATCAATTAAGACTGGACTACATGGTGACCACCCCAGATTCCATTACTTTTACCATGCCGGGGTTGGTTAAACAGAGCAGGCCAGGTATATCCAACTCTCCGTTAATCTTCCGGGCTTACCCTCCAGAACCTAGGCTATGTGTTGTGACCCACCTACATGATTACATAGACACAACCCAAACACTTAGAGGGAGTGAGAAAGCCTTATGGGTCAGCCATAAAAAGCCTTTTGGACGGGTTACCAGCCAGACAATATCTAGATGGTTGAAACAGGTCCTAAATACCGCGGGGATTAACACGGATGTTTTTAAATCCCATTCAACCAGGGCAGCGTCCACGTCAGCGGCGAAACGGATGCAGGTTCCCATAGACCACATCCTTAGTACAGCGGGATGGTCAAGGGAATCGACATTCCAAAAATTCTACCACAAACCGCTGATGGAGAAGGACGTCTTTGCGGAGAAAATTTTAGAATCCGCAAATTTATAATTTAAAGCCCAGGGGAGCTATTTTTGTTATTGTTAAATAAACATTTTTGTTTTAAAAAACTAACAAATTCGTTGGTCTTTAGATACCACTTCCTCCCTCGATGATCTTTCGGCAGTGAGTGATATAACTGTTACACGGTTTGAAATCACAGACCTTTGAAGTCTTCACGTAGTCACTCACGTGACTCCGAAGTAAAATAGTGAGATTAAACGAGTACTTACCAGTACGAAGTTTGATCTGTATTTTATGAGGAGTTACGATGAGGGATTACGTGCCCTCCGCTCCCACCCTCATTGTATAGATCAAACTCGGGCTGATGTCTCATTAATCTTTACTATCTTTACTTCAATATTGTGTCTACCTGTGATTCCACATCGCTGCTTGGAAGTATGCCGCGCCTGCGCGCTGGGTGGGTTCTTCACGTAATCCCTCATCGTAACTCCTCATAAAATACAGATCAAACTTTGTACTGGTAAGTACTCGTTTAATCTCACTATTCACTTTCATATCTCAAGTAATAAAAAAAGTTATGGCCATTTTCATACTCGGAAATTAGCATCTTGTTCCCTATTGATTTTCTATGGACATAACAAAAAAACTGTGATCATGGACAGTCAAAAGCCCATAACCTTCTTAAAAATTAAGAGAACTGAATGAAATTTTCAGTTATCATAGATTGAACCATTCTGAAACAAATATAAAATAATCTTACTTGGATGACCTGAAATTAAAGCATTAGTTAATTAGTTAGTTACCCAATTGTAGCTAATTTCAAACTTCAATCACTAGATCTAAACATCTATCCATTTCTTAATAAATGATTAACATTTTTAAATAGCCTAAGTGTCCAAATAATATTCGCAAATAATTCACAATAAAACATGATTTTTAAATCTCATTTACATCAATTTATAGGCCAAATGGAAGGAATTTAGTGTTCAATTGCTGTAAATTAAAGTCCATTTTAAATCAGCTTTCTAGTGGGTTCCTGTGAACGCGCTGGTTTAGAACGTTCACATTGCGCTGGATTTGTGCCCTCAAATGCCCAGAAAAATACTGCGGGATATAAAGAGCCCAAAATGAACTACTCGCTATAGTAAACTTTGTATAAAGGGGTCTTAAGAAGCCCCTTTTAATGTAAAAATAAGGTACATACCTTTAATTGTTTGCTTTATAAATCCCTGGGGCTGCGAGAGGTCGCGGGTTGAGAGAGTGATTTTAAAACTATTATAACTATTATTCGAGGCCTATAAAACTAATAATACCTTTTGCGACGGGGTCTTTCAGCGATTTTTCGTTAATGATTTACTAGGCTGAACATCTTCGATTGGAACAGCCTAGTAAAAATCGCGTTTTAAACCCGCCCCCTCTAAACAGCGCCAAAATCACACACACGGGCTGGGGCAGATTCTCAACGACGATTCAGGTAGGTTTTGCAACATACCTATACTATCCTAGACACATTAGTGGAAATTTACACTTATACCAAGCCAATTAACCTACAAACCTGCACGTCTTTAGAAAGCGGGAGGAAACGGAAGATTTCGGGGAAAGCCCATCTGGTCACAGGGCGAACGTACGGTCTCCGTTCGGACAGCATCTGTAGTCAGGATGAAAGCAGTGTCTACTGGCGCTGTAAGGTAGCAACTCTACCGCTGCACCTCCGTGCTGCCCTGGAGAACTTATGGAGAACTCCAATCCTTGTGCTAGCTCCACACATGCTGCCTATCCATGTGGGGCTGGAGCCAAGAAGGAGCAGCTGGACATGTGCTCTGGTCATCTATCATGGCATGGGAGGCCAAACCATTATGTTGACCATTAGCCAGCGTGGAGCCACGCCGAGACATCTGAATGGTGAGATAGAAGAGCACACTAAAATCACACTAGCACAGCTGCAAGAAATAGCATCTCTCTCCTTGGCAGAGTTCAGTCTTCTCCACTCAGAACATGTGGCTGGATCACATTTGGGATGTCTTCCAAACTGAACAAATGACATTTGAACTCTGCTTGCAACAGCAGAAATAACAAGTATTCAGCAAATCAGTCAATGAAATAAGTCCACCGTCCCTGCATAACAACAGCAATGGGAATGTATAGTACTTGCACCTCAACCAATTTGGCTGGCAATCCTCATCACTTTAAGTCACCACATAGTCATAGTGTCACACAGCATGGGAACAGCCCTTTGGCCCAACTTGCCCATGCCAACAGCTACAATCAGGGGCGGAAAACCAGGGGGAGCAAGAGGGGACACGTCCCCCCCATGTTTTGAGAGGTGGGTGACATCCCCGCCAGGTTAACCTGCCTGGGCTTGCGGGAAATATGGCCAGCGTGGGAGAAGCAGCGCTGGTATCCCGTCAGTCCAGACAGGGCTGTTAGTTATCCCGGTGAGACAGGCAGTTGAGCTGCATTTAGCGCTGGATTGAGCCTCCAAAGCCTCGCGCGCGTGTGTGTGAGTGTGCGCATGTGCGCGCGGCCGCCAAAAAATTGTGTCCCCCGTCCCCTCCATGTTTTGATAGTGAGTTCCGTTCTTGGCTACAATGGGGAATGAAATGGAAACATGGTATGGTTAAATATAATAGGTGTTGACAAAGCATATATTCATAGCCTACAAGGTCACGTTATAGGAGTAGAATTTGGCCATTTGGCCCATTGAGTCCACTCCGCCATTCAATCATGGCTGATCTCTGCCTAATCCCATTCTCCTGCCTTCTCCCCATAACCCTTGACACCCGTTAATATCCTTGGACTTGGCCTCCACAGCCCTCTGTGAAAATGAGTTCCACAGATTAACTGCCCTCTGAATAAAGGTTCCTCCTCAGCTCCTTTCTAAAAGAGTGCCCTTTAATTCTGAGGCTATGGCCTCTGGGTCCTAGACCAAGGGTCGGCAACCTACGGCCCACGGGCCAGATCTGGCCCATGACCCAGAATTATCCGGCCCAAAGGCGTATTTTTTTTCAATTAGTTTTCGCGACCTGGGAACTGCAGTTAGTCCGGGGGATGCGAGTCGATCTGGGAACTGCAGAAAACTAATTGAAAAACACATGAAAACTAACGCGAAAAACAACACTGAGTGTCACACTATGCAATAGATGTGCCTGCCATCCGCTCACAGACATGTGTCCTGGCCCCTTGCTGAACAAGGTTGCTGACTCCTGTCCTAGACGCTCCCACCAGTGGAAATATCCTTTCCACCCACTCTATCCAAGCCTTTCATTATTTTCATTATTCTGTCATAATGTAGATGCAAAGCAATTTATCATAAGGATGAATATAGAATGTGACTGGGTTTTAATTTATATATGGTAATTTCCCCAGACATTCTTGCAGTAGAAGTGGAAATAAACAAGATAAAAGGCTCAGGCCACAGCCTGTTTGCTTCAGGCTCCTACACCACATGGTCTGACTCTCCTGGGTCCTACTGCTCCACCCCCCCCCCCCCCCCCCCCCCCCCCTCCCACCCCCATCCCCCTGTACTGAGCACCTCAGTAATGATTCCTTTAGGTCTTGCCCTTCCCCCTATTTGAACTAGGCTACCCCGAGTGCCCCCAATTGTGGACTCCTATATATCGGCGAGACCAAGCATACCCTTGGCGATCATTTAGCTGAACACTTCCACTCAGTCCGCCTTTCCCCAAGTGATCTCCCTTTAACTCCGTAAACACTTTATCTCCCCCTCCCATTCCCACACTGATCTTTCTGCCCTGGGCCTCCTCCACTGCCAGAGTGAGGCCATACGCAAATTGGAGGAAAAGCTTATCATATTTTAGTTTAGTTTATAGTTATACCGAGGTACAATGAAAAGCTTTTGTTGCGTGCTAACCATCCAGCGGAAAGAAAATACATGCTTACAATCGAGCCATCTACAGTGGACAGATACAGATTTTGCTTGGGCAGCTTTTAGCCCAGGGGTATAAATTTTGATTTATTTCATTTCAAGTAGCCCCTGCATTACCTCTCACCCCCTCCTATCCTCATCATCCTACTAGTTCCACTGTTCTCATCCCTGTATCACGTCAGTATCATCGCTTCCCCAGCCAACAATGGGCCATTATGGGCTCTATCCTTGGCCACATGTTGCCAGCCCTGACTTGTTCTGGCCATTCCCTACTTCCAGTTCCCTCCCCTCTTACTTTCAGTCTGGAGAAGAGATCCAACCTAAAACATCACCCATCCCTTTTTTCCGGAGATGCTGCCTGACCCGCTGAGTTACTCCAGCACTTTGTGTCTATCTTCAAGTAAACAGGAGTTACTTGAATGATCTGTGGATTGTGGAAGAGGGGTTCTGAAAGGTCAGATGGAAGATTTAGTTTGGATGGAAAGCTATGAAGAGCAATGACTAAATGAGATGCAAGTGTTTGGTGAAACAGCCGTTCAGACCAAGCGTAGAGTTGCTAACTGGTTTGCGCTCGGTCTGCCCAAGCCGTCTGAATCTCTATGTTACTAACCAGTTTAATTCCCCTTCCCATTCCCATACTGACTTTTCTGTCCTGGGCCTCCTCCACTGCTAGAGTCAGGCCATACACAAACTGCAGGAACAGCAAGTCATATTCTGCTTGGGCAGCTGACATCCCAATTCTCCAGGTAACTAACATACAAATGACTCTAAATGGACACAGCCATTGCTCCCCTCCTCTTTCAACTAACTCTGTTCCTTCCTCTAACTTCACGTCGCACCTCTCATCCTTATCAAATACCTTTTATCTTTAGGTCTCTAGCTTTGTTCAACTATCTGCCTTTCAATAGCCCCACCCCCCCCCCCCCCCCCCCCCCCCCCCCCCCCCCCCCCCCCCCCCCCAACAATAGGCAGATAGCAGGTTCTGCCTCTTGACACAAGATCCCACAGATGAGCACGAGGCCTTAATCTCAAACGCCATTACTGATTTCATCACTTCTGGCTGTCTGCCTTCCACAGCCTCCAACCTTATTGTTTCCCAGCCCCACACAGTCCATTTTTACCTTCTCCCCAAAATCCACAAATGCAACTGTCCTGGCCGACCCATTGTTTCAGCCTGCTCCTATCCCACGGAAATTATTTCTGCATACCTCGCCTCCATCATATCCCCCCTGGTCCAACCTCTCCCAACCTATGTCCAAGATACCCCACATGCCCTTTGTCTCTTTAATCACTTCCATTTTTCGAGCCCCCATTCCCTCATCCTTACTATGGATGTTCAGTCACTCTACACCTCCATCCCCCAATAGGAAGGCCTTAAAGCCCTCAGTTTCTTCCTCTACTGCAGAACCTTCCAATTTCCCTCCAATAACACTCTACTCCGCCTAGCGGAGCTGGTCCTCACCCTCAACAACTTCTCCTTTGACTCCTCCCACTTCCTCCAAGGCGTAGCTATGGGCATCTGCAGGGGCCCCAGCTATGCCTGCCTCTTTGTAGGCTACGTTGAACAATCACTGTTCCAGGCGTACACTGGCCCAATCCCTAAACGCTATCTCTGTTACATTGATGACTGTATCGGTGCTACCTCCTGCACTCATGCAGAACTCATGGACTTCATCAACTTCACCACCAATTTTCATCCTGCACTCAAATTTACTTGGACCATCTCCGACTCATCCCTCCCCTTTTTGATCTCACAGTCTCCATCACAAGAAATAGACTATCAACTGATGTCTATTACAAATCCACTGACACTCGACTACGCTTCTTCCCACCCTGCCTCCTGCAGAAACGCTATCCCCTACTCCCAATTCCTCAATCTACGCCGCATCTGCGCCAAGATGAGGTGTTCCATGTTTGAACATTCGAGATGTCTAACTTTCTTTAGGGAACGGGGGTTCCCCTCTTCCATCATAAATGAGGCCCTCAATCATGTCTCCTTGGTACCCCACAACTCCGCCCTTGTTCCCCCTCCCCCTAGTCACAACAGAGACCTAGTCCCCCTTGTCCTCAACTTTCACCCCATCAGCCGTCGCATACAACACATAATCCTCCAAAATTTCCGCCACTTCCAACGGGATCCCACCACTAGCCACATTCTCCACTGCTTTCCACCTTACGCAGAGACTGTTCTCTCCGCAACTCCCTGGTTAACTCCTCCCTTCCCAACCAAACCACCCCCTCCCCAGGTATCTCCTCCTGCAACCGCTGAAGATGCAACATCTGTCCCTGCACCTCCTCCCTCGACTCTGTCCAGGGACCCCGACAGTCCTTTGAGGTTAGGCAAAGGTTCACTTGCACCTCCTCCAACCTCATCTACTGTATCCATTGTTCAAGATGTGGACGCTTATACATCGGCGAGACCAAACGTAGACTGGGCGATCATTTCGCGGAACACCTTCGCTCAGCCCACGTGAACCAACCTGATCTCCTGGTTGCTTCCCATTCCTACAGACCTTTCTGGCCTCAGAGGAACAACATCTCATATTTTGCTTGGGCAGCTTACAGCCCAGTGGTATGAATAGTGATTTATCTCACTTCAGGTAGCCCCTGCATTCCCTCTCTCTCTATCCCTCCCCCACTTAAGTCACACTAGCTTCTCACTCTCACCCAACAAACAGCTAACAATGTTCCTGTTTCCTTTATCATCTTCACTTTTTTGCATATCTTTCATTTATTGTTCTTTATCTCTCCACATCACCATCCATATATCTCGTTTCCCTTATCCCTAACCAGTCAGAAGAAGGGTCTCGACCTGAAATGTTACCCATTCCTTCTCTCCAGAGATGCTGCCTGTCCTGCTGAGTTACTCCAGCTTTTTGTGTCTATCTTCAATTTAAACCAACATCTGCAGTTCTTTCTTAAAGTCCTGTCCCACTGTGCAAGTTCACCCAAGAGCTCTCCTGAGTTTAAAATTGTGGTAAGCACGTAGAATGAATGTAGTGGGTACGTCGGAGCTCGGGACGTCTCTTAGCGCTAACGGCAGATACTCGGGAAACGTGGTAACTCGTGAAGATTTTTCAACATGTTGAAAAATGTCCTCGAGTAAAATATACTTGGGATGGAAAAATGTGATACTGTTAAACTCAGTTATACCGTAGTAGCTCGTGAGTTTACCGTAGTGGCTCGTGAGTTTACCATAGTGGCTCGTGAGTTTACCATAGTAGCTCGTGAGTTTACCATAGTAGGACCTGGTGTCCTATATCACTATTGTATGTTCATGATGGAAATAAGAACTCAGTATATTCATTACCTTTGAATTGTAGTTTTATGTAATCCTCCCATAATTTCTGAGTTCCATTTCACAATATCTATCAGACATACAGAATATTGCTAGGTAATATTTTGCCCAAACTCAGTTGTATCTTTCTATCTCAATAAATATCACAAAATATGCCATTGTTTCAGCCACATTATGACAAAATATAGAATGTAGGTTAATTGTAATCAGTCACCACATCCCAGAAACAACAGTACTTAAAGAAGAACATTTGTTTTACTAATTTACAAGAATGTACCATACATAGTCCGTTGTTCCATATCCAGCATAATGTTGTGATAATTGCATATATGGTATTATTGTCAAATAAATTTGGTGTGGAATGATAATCCATCTCAGTACTCATTTAGGCAATCCCAAGCTATAGATACTTTTCCCCCGCCCCAATCCCCCTTGCCCGATCTTCATTGAACCTACCATTTGACCAATCTTTTACTCAGCTGCTGTAACGTGATTAGTGTGGGTGTCAAGGGTTATGGGGAGAAGGCAGGAGAATGGGGTTGAGAGGGAAAGATAGATCAACCATGTTTTTTTTTTTTTTTTTATTAGAAGTACGGTAAATTACAATCCTACACAACACATATATCTTAATACATTTTTTGTACAGCTTCATTTTTTTTGAGCTTTAAGAAAAAGGTAGAAGTAAGGAAAGTAAAGAAAGTGCAAGAGAGTCGTGAAGTGCAAGAGTGTTGGGAAAAGAAAGCCCCTTAGGAAAGAAGTTAGAGAAGGAGGTAAAGTGAGAAAATAGACCCTAGAAAAGAAAGAAAGAGAAAATAGAAACAATCGCTCTATTATAACATTAAACTCCGCAGAAAGGGGACTACCAACCAAGTCTGTTTTTGTTGTTTTACCTCCCATTACCAGGTCCTGATACCACTTATTTATATATTTGGGTTTTTTTTAATTACTATTGCACCTCATACTTGTAATAGGTCCAGAAACATAGACCACGTCTTTTGGAATTGGTCTGCTTTACCTGCTAGGAGGAATCTCATCTCTTCCAGATGTAATGTTTCAAACATATTTGATATCCACATTTTTATTGTTGGTGTCGGCGCATTTTTCCAGAATTTAAGTATAAGCTTTTTTCCCATTATTAGCCCGTAATTAAATAAATTCTTCTGAAACACGTTTAATTCAGGGTTACCTTCCGATATTCCGAAGATAATCCATTCTGGTTTTGGTACCAGTTTTATTTTGATCAATTTTAAAAAAATATCAAATATTTCATACCAGAATTTTTGGATTTTTGTACAAAAAACAAAAGAGTGCGCTATGGTAGCTTCTTGACACAGGCATTTATCACAGATTGGTGAAACATTAGGGAAGATTTTATTTAATTTAGTTTTTGAATAATATAATCTATGTAATGTTTTAAATTGGATGAGCGTATGTCGTACGTTGATCGAACATTTATGCACCTGTAGTAAATGATTATCCCAGGTCTCTTTTGATATTTTTATAGCTAATTCTTGTTCCCAATCTTTTCTAATTCCATCTGTTGTGGGTATTTCTATGTTTAAAATGATATTATATAGGTACGATATTAAATTAGCTGATTCCGCCTTGGTCTTCATTGCTTCATCCAATAAGTCGGAAGGCATATTATGATAGTCTTTTGTGTGTTTTTTCAGATAATCACAAATTTGAAGATATTTAAAATATTGGTTATTTTTCAAATTATATTTCAGTTGTAGTTGTTGAAATGATAGTAAATTCCCCAATTCATACAGATCTTCGAGCGTTTTAATTCCCATTCTTTCCCATTGTATAAATGATTTGTCTATGATTGATGGTTTAAACGATGGATTATTGACTATTGGTATTAAAAGAGATAGGTTTCTTAATTTTAAATTCTGTTTTATTTGTTTCCATGTTCTTATTGTGTTATGTATAATTGGATTTTTATTATAATTTTTATTATTCAAATTTATTGGTGAGAGGATGGTCGCTCCTATATTACTCGGGGAGCAGTCCCCTTTTTCCATTACCTTCCAGTCCGCCTGCTGTGCAGAATTGTCCAGCAGGTGAATCATATTTTTAATATTTACTGCCCAATTATAATACATAAAATTGAGATCAACCATGTTTGAATGGCGGAGTAGACTTGGCCTAATTCTATTCCTACAACATGAACTTATGAACTCAAATTTCATATGCTGCTCCTTCAAATTGCATGCAGCCACACTCTGGTAATGGAGGAGGTCAGTATGGGAATGGGAAGGGGCTTTGGTGAAGATCCAGTAGGCTTTGGTGGACCGAACGGTGTACCTCTGTATCTTTGGTGTACAGAATCTTTGTGTCCCTGTTCGGTTGAAAGGAAATAGTAAAAATTGGAAAGAGCCATGGTTTTCAAGGGAAATTGAACACTTGGTTCGGAAAAAGAGAGAGAGATACAATAATTATAGGCAGCATGGAGTGAATGAGGTGCTTGAGGAGTATAAAGAATGTAAAAAGAATTTTAAGAAAGAAATTAGAAAAGCTAAAAGAAGATATTAGGTTGCTTTGGCAAGTAAGGTGAAAGCAAATCCAAAGGGTTTCTACAGCTATATTAATAGCAAAAGGATAACGAGGGATAAAATTGGTCCATTAGAGAGACAGAGTGGACAGCTATCTGCAGAGCCAAAAGAGATGGGGGAGATATTGAACAATTTCTTTTCTTCGGTATTCACCAAGGAGAAGGACATTGAATTATGTGAGGTAAGGGAAACAAGTAGAGTAGCTATGGATACTATGAGATTCAAAGAAAAAGAAGTACTGACACCTTTGAAAAATATAAAAGTGGATAAGTCTCCAGGTCCTGACAGGATATTCCCTAGGACATTGAGGGAAGTTAGTGTAGAAATAGCAGGGGCTATGACAGAAATATTTCAAATGTCATTAGAAACGGGAATAGTGCCCGAGGATTGGTGTACTGCGCATGTTATTCCATTGTTTAAAAAGGGTTCTAAGAGTAAACCTAGCAATTATAGACCTGTTAGTTTGACTTCAGTGGTGGGCAAATTAATGGAAAAGATACTAAGAGATAATATATATAAGCATCTGGATAAACAGGGTCTGATTAGGAATAGTCAACATGGATTTGTGCCTGGAAGGTCATGTTTGACTAATCTTCTTGAATTTTTTGAAGAGGTGACTAGGGAAATTGATGAGGGTAAAGCAGTGGATGTTGTCTATATGGACTTTAGTAAGGCCTTTGACAAGGTTCCTCATGGAAGGTTGGTTAAGAAGGTTCAATTGTTGGGTATAAATGCAGGAGTAGCAAGAAGGATTCAACAGTGGCTGGATGGGAGACGCCAGAGAGTAATGGTGGATGGCTGTTTGTCAGGTTGGAGGCAGGTGACTAGTGGGGTGCCTCAGGGATCTGTGTTGGGTCCACTGTTGTTTGTCATGTACATCAATGATCTGGATGAAGGTGTGGTAAATTGGATTAGTAAGTATTCAGATGATACTAAGATAGGTGGTGTGAGGATAATGAAGTAGATTTCCAAAGTCTACAGAGAGATTTAGGCCATTTGGAAGAATGGGCTGAAAGATGGCAGATGGAGTTTAATGCTGATAAGTGTGAGGTGCTACATCTTGGCAGGACAAATCAAAATAGGACGTACATGGTAAATGGTAGCAAATTGAGGAATGCAGTTGAACAGAGGGATCTAGGAATAACTGTGCATTGTTCCCTGAAGGTGGAATCTCATGTAGATAGGGTGGTAAAGAAAGGTTTTGGTATACTAGCCTTTATAAATCAGAGCATTGAGTATAGAAGTTGAGATGTAATGTTAAAATTGTACAAGGCATTGGTGAGACCAATTCTGGACGATGGTGGACAATTTTGGTCGCCCAATTATAGGAAGGATGTCAACAAAATAGAGAGAGTACAGAGGAGATTTACTAGAATGTTGCCTGGGTTTCAGCAACTAAGTTACAGAGAAAGGTTGAATAAGTTAGGTCTTTATTCTCTGGAGCACAGAAGGTTAAGGGGGGACTTGATAGAGGTATTTAAAATGATGAGAGGGATAGACAGAGTTGACGTGGACAAGCTTTTCCCATTGAGTAGGGAAGATTCAAACAAGAGGACATGACTTAAGAATTAAGGGACAGAAGTTTAGGGCGAACATGAGGGGGAACTTCTTTACTCAGAGAGTGGTAGCGGTGTGGAATGAGCTTCCAGTGAAGTGGTGGAGGCAGGTTCGATTTTATAATTTTAAAATAAATTGGATAGGTGTATGGATGGGAAAGGAATGGAGGGTTATGGTCTGAGTGCAGGTAGATGGGACGGGGAAAATAATTGTTCGGCACGGACTTGTAGGGCCGAGATGGCCTGTTTCCGTGCTGTAATTATTATATGATTATATTATATTATATTTCTATGATTACATTATATATGTTCAGCGAAAGGGTCGCCGAGCCTACGCTTGGCCTCACCGATGTACAGGAACCCACATCTGGTTCAAGTATATGTAGCAAAGAGCTGCAGATGCTGATATAAACCGGAGAGACACAAAAAGCTGGAATAACTCAGCGGGTCAAGCAGCATCTCTGGAGAAAAGGAGTACGTGACGTTTCGGGTGGAGACCCTTCTTCAATGAGGCCGCACACAAATTGGAGGAGCAGCACCTTATATTTTGCTTTGCTTCCAACTCAACTGATTGAATGGTAAATTCACTAATTTTAGGTAACTTCCACTGACACCTACATCTCTCTCTCCCTCCTCCACTTCCTCGCCCACCCCCATGGAACCTCCATGACTGAGATCATCTGTTGATGGCCCAAATGGTACTATTTTTTTTTTTGCTTCTAGCTTTCCCCCCACTCTTCCTACTACAATCAGTCTGAATTATGGTCCTGACCCGAAAAGTCACCTATCGATATTCTCCAGAGATGATGAGTGACTCCAGCTTTTTGTGTCTATCTTCTGGATTCAGTGGATGAGGTTTGAGGAGCTGCATGTGAACCTCTGTCTCACCTGGAAGGGCTTCTGTGGTCTTTGATGGAGGTGAGAGAAGGCTGGTGTTACATCTCCTGCTGTTGCAGGGGAAGGTATCTGTAGAGGAGGTGGTTTGAGTGGGAATGAATGAGTGAAGCAAGGAATTGCAGAGCGTTTGGTTGGGGGGAGGAGGAGCGAGATCAGAACTAGAGGACACATATGAGACGCATGTCAGGACAATATCTATGACAGAAGGGGAAAAAATGATGTTCTCGTCTACCACAAACCTATCGTCTTCCACAGTTATCTGGACTACACTTCTTCCCACCCTGCCACTTGCAAAGCAGCTCTCCCCTACTCTGAATTTCCTCCAGCCCTGCCGCATCTACTCCCAAGATGAGGTTTTCCATACAAGACCATCCGAGTTGTCCTCAGTCTTCAGTGAACCTGGTTTCCCCCCTTCTGTCATAGATGGGGTCCTCACACGCATCTCCTGTGTCCCGTAGTTCTGCTCGTGCAACCCCTCACTCCAGACACAACAAGGACAGAGTTCCCCTAGTCCTCACCTTTCACCCCACCAGCCTCTGCGTCCAACACATTATCCTCTGACACCACCACCAGTTACATCTTACTATCTCCACCCCTTTCTGTTTTTGCCGAGACCACTCCCTCTGCAACATCTTGATACAATCCGTCTACACCTCCATCTCCCACCAGGAGATTTCTTCCATGAACAAAGACCCAATCAATTTCCCTCTACTAACTCTCTGCTCATCCTCAACAGCTTCTCTATTAACTCCTCTCACTTTCTCCGTTAAAGATATAGCTATGGGCATTTGTATGGGCCCCAGCTATACCTGCCTTTTTGTGACATAGAAATGTTACCGTAAATGGGGGGCTTATTGCCTCTGCGAAGGGATGGTTGCGTAGGGCACCTAAAGGGTGAGATAGAATAATGTCAAGATGCCCTTGTGTTGTGAGTGCCCCCGTGGGACAGGGCTTTAAATTAACTTCTTCCACAGTTAAAGCGCTGTCCCACAGTGCGAGTTCATTCCAAGAGCTCTCCCGAGTTAAAAAAAAATCAAACTCGTGGTAAGCACGGAGAATGAACGTAGCGGGTACGTTGGAGCTAGGGGACGTCTCTTACCGGCTCGTACCGCTAACGGCAGGTACTCGGGAAGACTCGCTAATGGCAGGTAAGCACGGGAAGACTCGGGGAGATTTTTCAACACGTTGAAAAATGTCCACGAGAGCCCCGAGTACCGATGAGTGGCCATTACCGTAAATCTCTGAGTTTGAATTAGGGCAAACTCTGGAGAACTCTTTAAATGAACTCGCACCGTGGGACAGGGCTATTACTCCAGCATTTTGTGTTAATCGATGGTTACAGAGGAGATTAGCATGAAGCAAAATATTAGTTACCAAGAATGATGTGGAGTAAACATATATACAAGGATATTTTTACAAAATGTTATACCTCTTTAAGTTGGGTCCTCCTTAACAATAGACGCAATTTTTCACTTTCACTACGATTGTAAATTGCAATGTTAAATGAGGTGGGGTGATGTGCCAAGCAATTCTGGAGTTCTGAGTTCATATTTACTAGGAAATGTAATGAGATTCAAAGGTCAACATCATTCATTATGATGCATAAAGTAAATAGGATTTCTTCCTTTTTTCTGAGCTCAATTTACAGTCAGATCCCTGAAGTAAAACTAATGTTCTAAACAATTGTACAGCCAATCCCCAGCCAAGAGAATTTAATAACTGTTACTCTTCACATGGTTTAATATTTCACTTATTTTTATTGAAATGTCATGTACTTGGATTTCTGTCTTGTATAAATAATGGAAAAGCTCGGTACAGAAGTGTAAATCATTTTTGATTTTTGCGGGGACGGACTCAATAGGTACTGATGAGAAGAGGACTTTAAGGGACAATTTATAGGACAAATCATTTCAGAATTAATCATTTTCAAATTTAACATAAACAAAGCACTTTGGGTGTTTTGCTCTAGGATGGCACCGTGGCAGACAGGTAGAGTTCCTGCCCTCACAGCACCAGAGACCCACGTTTCATCCTGTGACCATGTGGGTTTTCTCTGGGTGCTCCTATTTCCTCCCACACTTCAAAGACATGCAGGTTTGTAGTTTAATTGGCTTCTGTAAATTGTCCCTAGTGTGTAGGATAGTGCTAGACTTGGTGGGCCGAGGAGCTTGTTTCCACGCTGTTTCACTAAAGTCTAAAGCCTTGTCGGATTTTAGAGCAAGCCCAACATTAGCTTTTTGCCTTTGCATGGACCACCATCATCTTCCCTTGATGTAGGAGCCCAGCGCACTGCAGCATGTACGTGCAGAAAACAAATCATCTTCCCATTAGATCTAGAAACTTCTTGAAATCTGATAAGCAGGTAAGTCAAGGAGGGGCAGTACAGTACCGCTGCGGTAGAGTTACTGCCTTCCAGCACCTGAGACCGACGGTTCAATCCTGACCATGGTTGCTGGCTGTACGGAGTTTGTATGTTCTCCCCGTGACTCGCATTGGGTTTTTCGTCCCGCGCTCCAAAGACGTACAGGTTTGTAGGCTAATTGGCTTGGTAAAATTGTCCCTAGTGGGCAGGGATCGCTGTTTGGCGCAGACATGGTGGGCCGAAGGGCCTGCTTCCTTCCGGTCTGTATGTCAAGTCAGAAATGCAGTTGCCATTTGGTCAACATTTCCAGTTTATTCATCCAAGCTCCTTACCTGAAAAAGCATATTGTTGCATCATTCCTGAAACTAAACTGTCTTGATGTCAGTCATAGCTGGATCACCTCTCTCTAATTGTTTAACATGTTTAAACGTGTATTGATCAATGATCCTTAAAGTAATGCGAGAACATTTCTCCTGAACTTGTGAATGACTGACAAAGCAATTCTATTGATCATTCATAGTAGTTCCAAGTTTAATACAACTGAGCAGTTTGGTAGATACTGCAGACTATATTGGTAGATACTGCAGACACATAAATGATTACACGTCTGAAGAGGCGGTTTAGAGTGGTGCTGTGTGGGTGACCTGTGCTAGTTTGTGCAAGACCTCCAGGAAACCCATATTGTGGAGTGAAATATTCCAAGGTAGACACCAAATGCTGGAGTAACCCAGCGGGACAGGCAGCATCTCTGGAGAGAAGGAATGGGTGACGTTTCGGGTCGAGACCCCTTTCTTCAGACTGATATCAGGGGAGTGGGCAGGACAGAGATAGAATGTAATCGGGGACAGTAAGACTAGTGGGGGAACTGGGAAGGGGAGGGGATGGAGAGAGAGAGAGAGAGAAACCAATGGCTATCTGAAGTTAGAGAAGTCAATGTTCTTACCGCTGGGGTGTAAGCTACCCAAGCGAAATATGCACTGTTCCTCCAATTGTGCGCTGGTCCTCACTCTGACAATGGAGGAGGCCCAGGACAGAAAGGGCAGATTGGGAATGGGAGGGGGAGTTGAAGTGCTGGGCCACCGGGAGATCAGGTTGGTTAAGACTGACTGAGCGGAGGTGTTCAGCGAAACGATCGCCGAGCCTGCGCTTGATCTCGCCGATGTACAGAAGTTGACAGCTGGAACAGCAGATGCAGTAGATGAGGTTGGAGGAGGTGTAGGTGGACCTCTGCCTCACCTGAAAAGACTGTTGGTATCCTTGGATGGAGTCGAGAGGGGAGGTAAAGGGACAGGTGTTGCATCTACTGCAGTTGCAGGGGAAAGTACCTGGAGAAGGGGTAATTTGGGTGGTAAGGGACGAGTTGACCAGGGAGTTGCGGAGGGAACATTCTCTGTGGAAAGCAGAAAGGGGTGGAGATGGGAAAATGTGGCCAGTATTGGAATCCCGTTGAAAAGAGTGAAATATACTAATCTTTACATTACAAGCCTCGCACATGAATTTCCTCCACTGACAGCTATCATTATGAAAGGTAGAGATGACAAAGGAAATTACATTGCAAATAGATTGGGAGGTGGATGGTGGAAGATTACAGCAGGGAACTGATGGTGTGGGAGAGAGAATCTCAGCAAAGGAGGGAAAGGTGAGCGATGACAACTAATCAGCAGAATAACATTTGTTAGGTGAGTTTGTTCTTGAAGGATTTGAATGGAAAGTAGAGGTGGAGATATTGGCCAGAAGATGATCAAGATGAAATTTCCTTGATTACAGTATAATAATTGGGAAAAAATTGATATTAAAACTTTGGAAAAACCCAACAGCCCCCATAATCAAGATGTGGATTATGGAGATGTTGGAGACCTTACATTTGGAAAAAATTAGATTTGACTTAATTGACAAACCAGAATTATTTACTAGAATATGGTCTCCATTTATAGATTATTTGAAGGGGTAGACTGGACCGTGCGGTGGCCGGACTGAAACCTAAACCCAGGACTAGATAAATAGTGATGTTCTGTGACCTACGGACCTATCTCCTAAGTTGTATTATTGATAGTTTATCCTATTTTTCTAATTTCTTTCTTTCTTTCTTTTATTTTTCCTATCTATAAATATAAATAAATAATTAGAGGCAATGTTAATATGTAACCGACAAAGGAGGATCCCAGCTACTTTGGTAACTTGGTCCCTGGAAACCTGGATATTTAATATGTAACCATTAAACAAAGTCTGTATTGGTTTGGACTATGATATGCAGATGCCTCTCATTAAAATGTATTAAAAAAGAAGAAGATGATCAAGATGGGGGAAGATGGTTGGGTGAAGAATTGGGGATCCTGGGACATTAATACAAAGTCGGTGTGGAACTAATCACAAAGGAAAAGTTATCTGGGAAAGATAAATGTCTTCTGAGATATGAACAAATGGGATAAGTTTAGTTCTGCATAATGGTCAACACAGGCATTGTTGGCCAAAGGGTGTATTCATGTGCTGCATGGTCCAGTCTTCCATATCTTTCATGTTAAACTGTTGCATTGGGATGTGAGCTCAACTTTTCTGGACTACTAAAGCAGGGATCTCTGGATTGTTGTTCCAGGAATGTAATTACTTCACTGCGATACTTTAGGTGTTCCTGGTCTCCATTTACATGGCCACACCTCCAAATTCCCCCAGTCCTGCACGCCTTTCTCCCTCCGAATCCCCATCTTCCCTTCCCAGATCTTGATAAAGACTGGTGCCAACAAAGTAGACAGCCAAATTCATTATTGTGGAACCAAAAGGTTGGCACTGAATACCCAATCAATGTTTTTGTTCATTGGCAATTTGTTGCTGAGACTGCAATTGCACATCCATTCAGCGTAGGGACTGAAAGTGAATTTCCAACATTTGAGATCGATTTCAAATAGTTATTAATCCCTGGAGCCATATTTTCATTAATTGGTAAAATTCATCATGTCTCTATTTTTAGATTGCAATATCTGGTGGCTGGCTCACCATGGACATTGTCATTCATCACTCTGAGATTCATTTTCTCCAAGGATTTTGCTTTTCTTCATGGCATATATTTTACAATCTTTTCAAAGCTATTTATAGAGATTCACACATTGTGTTGCACAGAAGGCCAGGAGTGGTCAACGTTAAGAGAATTACATTGAACATCCAATTTTTCACATAACAATTATTTCTTATCCAATAGACAAAACATCATTGCATGACTCCAGGTTCCAGCAAATTTAGTTCCAACCCATTTGTCTTGCACAGAAAAAGTAAAGAAGTTATGAAAAATCCTTTTTGTTACGACATCAATTTTAATATTTTTTGTATAGAACATTTCAGCATTGTCTGTGAAATAATCATTTGTTTTATTAAAATGCTAGTTTGATGCTTCCTAAGAGTCAATTGAATTTTCTAACCACAGAAATAATTATTGAGTGAAAATTGATGTGGCTTTTCAGGCTATTTTAGCTAAAAACGTTATGCAAAATAATAACAGCTACTTAATGCCTCCATTATACTCTGCTTCCTGGTACAGTACTAGTCTGTTTACATAATGGTTCACGTGGAAACTTTCAAATTAGTGTCTCTGTTCATACAAGTATCAAGAGACTAAACTCCTTAGAATTCTGCATATATGTAACCGTATGCAGTAGAAGGCACAATTTTATTATACACACAAAATACCTCACAACCACATTCAAAATTCATTGCACTCCTTGACACTTTCCACCTTTCATTTCAAAATACCACTGTGTAATTTTAATGTATCACCGTCAACTTTACTAATAGCTTGTATCTGTAAATGAGCATTTGTGCACAAGTAGTATTGGAGAATGAAAAAATGTCAGGGTATTGGTTTTGGCTCAGTGGGTAGCACTCACACTTCTAAGTCAGGAGGCCATGGGTTCAAAGCTCTCCAGAGCCTTCAGCAAAGAATCTACGCTGAAAGTCCAGAGCAATGCTGAAAGAGTCAATGTTAAAGTAATTTAAAGTGAAAATTAATGAGAAAAATAAAGAACTCATAAGTTCTTATCAGACCTGATCTGAACTGGAACAGTTTTCCAAACTCCAAATTAGGCACTTCGTTCATACAAATCTCATACAATTGAATTGATTTTATTATTTGATGTGCGGCACATACATGGTTTTACATCGAAACATAGAAGTTAGGTGCAGGAGTAGGCCATGCGGCCCTTCGAGCCAGCACCGCCATTCAATATGATCATGGCTGATGTTCCTGCTTTCTTCCCATATCCCTTGATTCTGTTAGCTCCGAGCTAAATCTAACTCTCTTGAAAATATCCAGTGAATTGGCCTCCACTGCCTTCCGTGGCAGAGAATTCCACAGATTCACAACTCTCTGACTGAAAACGTTTTTTCCTCATCTCAGCCCTTATTCTTAAACTGTGATCCCTGGTTCTGGAATCCATCAACATTCTTCCTGCATCTAGTCCGTCCAATCCCTGAAGAATTTTAAATGTTTCTATAAGATCGCCTCTCATCTTTCTAAATTCCAATTACTATGTCCAGTCAATCTGTTCTTTCATCATATATCAGTCCCGCCATCCCGGGAATTAACCTGGTGAACCCACACTGCACTCCCTCAATAGCAATAATGTCCTTCCTCAAATTAGGAGATCAAAACTGCACACAATACTCCAGGTGCTGTCTCACCAGGGGCCTGTACAACTGCAGTAGGACCTCCTTGCTCTTATACTAAAATCCTTTTTGCTATGAAGGCCAACATGCCATTAGCTTTCTTCACTGCCTGCCGTTCCAGCATGCTTAGTTTCAGTGACTGATGTTTAAGGACACCTAGGTCTTGGTGCACCTACCCTTTTCATAATCTGACACCATTCAGATAATAATCTGCCTATTTATTTTGACTACTGAATGCAACATTTTCTGGTTTGATTTGTAATATAATTGATGTTGGCTCTGCACTGTTCCAACATATTCATCTTCTTGACTCATTACTCCAGTCTGATGCCCTGTTGGAATGCTTATAGACAATATATTTTATCATGAAATTGGGCACATGGTCTATTATTGAAATCTATTATTTAAATTAGCACTCTCCGCCCTTTTGTAGAACTCCAGAGATCCTGACTGACCCACTGAGGTACTCCAGTACTCATTTAGATTAGTTTAGTTTAGCTTAGTTTAGAGATACAGCACGGAAACAGGCCCTTCGACCGATTGAGTCCGCACCGACCAGCGATCATCCGACACACTAGGGATAATTTACAATTTTTACCAAAGCCAATTAACCACAAACCTGTACGTCTTTGGAGTGTGGAAGAAAACCGAAGATCTCGGAGAAAATCCATGCAGTCACGGGGAGAACATACAGACTATGTAGAGACGGCGTAGTTAGGTTGGGTCTCAAAATAAGGCAGCAACGCCACTGCTGGGCCATGTGCTGCACATATTATTATTATTATTATTATTATTATTATTAGTAGTAGTAGTAGTAGTAGTAGTGGTAGTAGTAATAATAGCTGTAGTAGTGGTAGTATTATTAGTAGTAGTATTATTAGTATTAACTACCATTTTAATCCTTCTTAAGTGTCAGTTGATGAGATAAGCCTCCATCGAGTATTTGTAATCAATGATCCTCACTTCCATTGAGAGATCAAAAATCATTAAAGGTCCAACCTATTTCTCTGACTAAACAGGAATAACAGGTTAAAATAAGTGTCATTGAACAACCAACTGCAATATCATTGCATACTCCACACATTGATTGTCTTTTAACATTGGCAATGATTAAAGCAATATAAGTTTCCCCAATTATGGGAAGACAGTTCCAGCCGAGTAATTGCAAACAACTGCAGCAATCACATATGCCTTTAAAATGCTGATGGGATGTTTCCCACCACAGTATAAGAGCAGCAATTTCTTAACTTGCAACGTTTTGACTTTAGACATACAGAATATGCCTGTTTGTTTTCACTTTTAGTATGGAAATTGGTTCCTTAAAAAACAGGAAAAAAGAACAGACAAAATGGCAGATGATGAGCAGATCTTCGACTCTTTGAGTTTAATGACATGGAAGCTAATTTTCTTTTGGATTCCAGGGGTACGGTGATGCTACATGAACAAAAATAGATCCTAGCAATTCGCATTTTTCTTAACCTCAAATGATTTTAGTGGTGCTGCATTAAAGTGCATGCCTCTAATACGATATACTGTCGGGGATAAGGCAGAATCAACTGGTTTCATTAGGCAAACATAATTTTACACTAAAAGTTTATACAAGAAAACAAAGGAAACATGTGGCTCCTTAAATGCCATGTATACTTGGCCTGTGGCCGTGATAGATGCTGATTATCCTTCTCTTGTGGAATAATTAAGCCAGGCCTTATTTTTCTAGTGAGCCTTTGACATTTCCTTTTTTTTTCTAATTTCAGAGGTATTGACAGTGGCATAATTATACCGTTATATTTCATTCTACTTCAAAATAGTTTTCTTTGGCAGGAGGCAACAATCTCTTCATTTTCATACATCAGCATTCAAATGTTCCCTGAAACGGTTACTCTTCAATTACCCATTCCAAATTTCATTAAGCTGTAGTAATATAAAACTGAAGGCAAAGCAGGATTTCTTAAAAATGTACCTTGTGTAGGAAGTTCTCATTCCCGGTGTGATTTATTGAGGCCGCAAAAAATCTGTTGTCAAGAAATGTCCAAGTGAAACAAAGGGGAATTTGCAGAATGAATCTGGCACAGCCGCTGCGGAGAAAGAAAGTTCACTCTAATTGAGATCATAAGCTGCATATGCAGTTTTGGCAGAGAACATATCAGAAACGCTTTAATCGTGGATAATGTATTTTGTATGTGGTAGATATAAGGATGCATGTGCATGCAGTTTTGAGTTATCTTAACTTCTTACTTCAATGTAAGTGTTGCACTTCTGACTTCTTAAACACCCATTTTACAAAATGAAGGCATCTTGCTCTGTACTTTGCCTCCTGGTAGATTTATCCAATGATTTAATAAGACCTTAACCGGAATAAAACCAGCTACAGATTTCTGCTTAATTCTTCCACATTAATTTGGATATAGTCCTTGTTGGTGATTTGCCCAGACAGAAGAAGATGAACTTGTTTTTCTCAGATCTCCAGCAACGTCAGGATTTAGAATGGCATCGGGCTCATGGAAAGGCACATGGTGTGCTCTTTGCGTGCTGCTCTTTGGTACATAACGTTCTCTCTGCTGGGATAAAATGGAAAGGGATGGGGGAAGGGTGTATAATAATTGTTCAAGTCTTTAGCTTCAGATGATATGTTGGAGGATCAATTCACCGCTTCATTCACACATTCGCTCATTTTCTAAAAAGCATAAACTGGTTTGAAACGGAAAAACAGATCAACCATGGTTGAAAGGGGGAGTAAACTTAATGGGCCGAATGGCTTAATTCTGCTGCTATGTCTTATGGTCACCCAGGGGATGATTAGGTGTACACTGAAGGGTATTTGGGGTGAGTGAATGGTATTATTTCTGGGAGGTTTGGGATATTTACGTATCAAAATTCTGAAAATATTACAATTATAAGCTTGTTTAAGAAGGAACTGCGGATGCTGGAAAATGGAAGGTAGACAAAAATGCTGGAGAAACTCAGTGAGTGCGGCAGCATCTATGGAGCAAAGGAAATAGGCAACGTTTCAGGCCAAAACCCTTCTTCAGACTGATGTAGGTTGGGGCTGGTGGGGGGAGGAAGAAGAAAGGAAGAGGAGGAGCCAGAGAGCTGCGGGAGAGCTGAGAAGGGGAGGAGACAATGAGGGCTACCGGAAATTGGAGAATTCAATGTTCATGCCGCTGGGGTATAAACTGCCCAGGCGAAATATGAGGTGCTGCTCCTCCAATTCCCAGTGGTGCTCATTTTGGCCATGGAGGAGACCCAGGACAGAAAGGTCGGATTCGGAATGGGAGGGGGAGTTGAAGTGCTGAGCCACCGGTAGATCA
Source organism: Leucoraja erinaceus (assembly GCF_028641065.1). Taxonomy (NCBI): domain Eukaryota; kingdom Metazoa; phylum Chordata; class Chondrichthyes; order Rajiformes; family Rajidae; genus Leucoraja; species Leucoraja erinaceus. Next base: position 36,233,942 of record NC_073392.1, read on the forward strand.
GGTAGTTTATTGTGGGTGTTCGGCGAATCGATCACCAAGCCTACGCTTGGTCTCACCAATGTACATCAGCTGACATCTAGAGCAGCGGATACAATAGATGAGGATGGAGGAGGTGCCGGTGAACCTCTGTCGCGCCTTGAACGACTGCTTGGGTCCTTGAATGGAGTAGAGGGAGGAGGTAAAGCGACAAGTGTAGCATTTCGTGCGGCTGTAAGGGAAAGTGTCCGGGGAGGGGGTGGTACGAATGGGAAGGGAAGAATTAACCAGGGAATTACGGAGGGAGCGGTCTTTGCGGAAAGCAGACAGGGGGGGAGATGGGGAGATGTGGCGAGTGGTGGGGTCACGTTGGGCGTGGCAAAAATGACGGAGGACTATTTGTTGTATGTGACGGCTAGTGGGGTGGGAGGTGAGAACCAAGGGGACTCCGCCCTTGTTACTAGTGGGGGGGTGGGGAGAGAGAGCAGTGTTACGGGGTAATGAAGAAATTCTGGTGAGAGCCTCATCTATAGTGGGGGAGAGGAACCACCGTTCCGTGAAGAATGAGGACATTTCCGATGCCCTGGTGTGGAATACCTCATCCTGGCTTATTTGATACTGTTTTCTATATCAGTAATTCAGTTATTCAGGAATAAAAGTATATTCAGCTGAGGTGGTATTTTTCAATTGTGGTTTCTCTATAATTCCAATCAGTTCATAAAATCAAGTGATTTTGAAGGTGAAGTTGGGCTCCCTTGTTGGCCCCTTTATGTGCACATTTCCAAGGTGAACCAGAGTTGGGGCAACATTGATAAAGATCACTCCGACCTCAGCCATTAAGCTAGTGTGCAGATGACACTGTTTAGGCGAATTGAGGCCACAGCCCAGACCATCACACAAACCAACCTCCCTTCTATTGACTCCATACCTCACGCTGCCTTGGCAAGGCCAGCAGCATAATCAAGGACGAGTCGCACCCTGGCCACTCCCTCTTCTCCCCTCTCCCATCGGGCAAAAGGTATAGAAGGAAAATGTACATCGCCAGATTCAGAGGTAGACAAAAATGCTGGAGGAACTCAGCAGGTGAGGCAGCATCTATGGAGAGAAGGAATAGGAGACATTTCGGGTCGAGACTCTTCTTCAGACCAGATTCAAGGACAGTTTCTTCCCAGCTGTCATCAGGCAACTGAATCATCCTACCACAACCAGAGAGCAGTCCTGAACTACTATCTACCTCACTGGTGACCATTGGACTATCCTTGATCAGACTTTGCTGGCTTTACCTTGCACTAATGTTATTCACTTATCACGTATCTATACACCGTAAAGGGATCGATTGTAATTGTGTATTATCTTTCTGCTGACTGGTTAGCACGCTACAAAAGTTTTTCACTGTACCTCGGTACACGTGACAATAAACTAAACTGAAACTGAAACAAAACTGAAGCTGTATGGACTACTCATCCAAAGACTGACCTCCTTGTGGTTACATTCCACAATGAATGGATCTTACAGTGAACATCTTGACCAGCCCATCCCCACAACCTAACAGTGCTGCCCTTCAGCCCCACCCCAGAACATAAAGAACTCTGAAACGTGGATGCTTCTCCTTGTCTCAGGTGCCACCTCCCAGCTAAGGCAAGCATTGATGATGACTAGAGCCAGGATGTTTAAGCACTAAACAACTCTGAAATAGGCAGGAAAAAAGGCATAATAAAATTACAAAAAAGGCACAAAAAAGGCACTTATTGACCAAAAAGGCATAAAAAGTCAATTATTTCCACCACCAAAATATGGATAAAAATAATAATATAAAGGTATACTAAATTAAATGACCAAAGTTTCCTGGTTGCACGTAATTACTAGCATTTGTTTTCAAATTATCTGGTGTTAAACTATGCCGTCTGTCAGACAGAATATGCTTCAGTTGTGAAAAACATCTTTCTATCCCAGCTGAGGTCACTGGTGCATACCCGAAACAAGCTACAGACTCTACATTCATGTCAATATCTTGTGCATTACAACTACCTTTGAGAACTTTAGCTATGTTTTGTAATTCTTCAAGATCTTTGTTAGCTAAAATCACTCTCACATTTTTCTAGTATGTCTTTACCTACATCGCCAAGAACTTTACGAATGTCGTCAAGTTACTTTGTTGAAAACCTGCAAGTTATTCACTAATGTTTCGCCACGTTTCTCAAGGGAAGTGATAGCTTGTGGGAAGTTTGCAAAATTGGAAGCAATAAACACAAGATCGCGGTGGAGGGACTTTTTCTGCATGATTTCACTGACGATCCTGACTGCAGCAGATTCTTCTTCTTCAAAAAGTTGACGATTTATTTTATCTTTTCAAAATTTGCAGCATAGTAGAGTACAGCAGAGAGCCATGTACCCCACCTAGTCAAAACGGGCTGAGGAGATAGCGGAATCTTGGCTGCCATTTCCTTGAACAACTACACACGTGACGGTATTTGAGGACGATTTTCATCAGAGAGTTAGGTTTGGCTCTTAGGGCTAACGGAATCAAGGGATTATGGGGAAAAAACAGGAATGGGGTACTGATTTTAGATGGTTAGCCATGATCATATTGAATGGTGGTGCTGCCTCGAAGGGCCGAATGGCCTACCCCTGCATCTATGTTTCTATGTTCAGAGTTTGCATCCTATCCCAGGGAAACATATCTGCTGTGTGGGAAGGAACTGCAGATGTTGGTTTACACCGAAGATAGACGCAAAATGCTGGAGTAACTCAGCAGGACAGGCAGCATCTCTGGGGAGAAGGAATGGGTGACGTTTTGGATCGAGACCTTTCTTCAGACTCTCGACCCAAAACATCACCCATTCCTTCTATTCAGAGATGCTGCCTGTCCCGCTGAGCATTCTGTGTCTATCTTCAACATATCTGCTATTGAGATTCAAATTATATTCAGTCAGCTCCAATGGGCAGACAATGTCATTTCCATGCCCAACACTAGCCTCCAAAAACAGCGTTCAATAAACTATGTCAGGGCATAGATTATCAGTAGAATAGAGGAGACAATATAACAATACTGGGTGGCATCATGGCATAGTTATTAGAGCTGCTCTTTCGCACAACTAATGACCTGGGTGCAGTCCTGACTTTGAGTACCATCTATGTGGAGTTTGCAGATTCTCTGTGTAATGTGATGTGTTGCGGGGGATGCTCCAGTCGATGCCTGCATCCCTGGCAATGTCTACCACCAATCAAATAAAATGACATCCAGCCGCTATATGCTGGCTGTGTATGGACTGGTTTCTGTAAATCGCCCCTTCTTTAGGTGAGTGGTAGAGCCTGGATGGGTTGGAGGCGTTGGAGGGGGAGGGTATAATTGGGGGGGGGGGGGGGGGGGGCAGGTGGGGGGAGATATGGGGGGGGGTAAAATTAAAATTACTAGGATTAGTGCAGATGGGGTGTTTGATGATTGGCCTGGACAGCCGGGCCAAGAAGTCTTTCTGTGCTGTGTGACACGACTTCTATGATATTCTCCCGGTTTACACACATCAGCATGGAGAATGAGCATTCAGGTTGGCACTGAGGACATGAGTACATTTGTTAAGGCACAATTGAAGCCAACGGCAGAAGCAACAACCTGTCTATTCCATTAGTTAAATAAAATGGCAGAAGATAATAGAGGGAGTACAGAGAAGGTTCACCAGACTGATTCCTGGGATGTCAGGACTTTCATATGAAGAAAGATTGGATAGACTCGGCTTGTACTCGCTAGAATTTAGAAGATTGAGGGGGGATCTTATAGAAACTTACAAAATTCTTAAGGGGTTGGACAGGCTAGATACAGGAAGATTGTTCCCGATGTTGGGGAAGTCCAGAACAAGGGGTCACAGTTTAAGGATAAGGGGGAAATCTTTTAGAACCGAGATGAGAAAAACACATTTTTTCACACAGAGAGTGGTGAATCTCTGGAAATCTCTGCCACAGAAGGTAGTTGAGGCCAGTTCATTGGCTATATTTAAGAGGGAGTTAGGTGTGGCCCTTGTGGCTAAGGGGATCGGGGGTATGGAGAGAAGGCAGGTACGGGATACTGAGTTGGATGATCAGCCATGATCATATTGAATGGCGGTGCAGGCTCAAAGGGCCGAATGGCCTACTCCTGCACCTATTTTCTATGTTTCTATGTTTCTATAAAAGCCGTTGTAACTCAGCGGGTCAGACAACAACTCTGGAGAAAAGGAATAGGTGACATTTCGAGTCGAAACTCTTCTGAAGAAATGTTTTGACCCAAAACATCACCTATTCCTTTTCTCCAGAGATGCTGCCTGTGCCGCTGAGTTACCCCAGCTGTTTGCGTCTATCTTCGGTTTAAGCCAGCATCTGTAGTTCCTTCCCACAAAAATAAAATGGCATTATTTGGGTCCAAGGCATCTGAGAAACTACAAACCAGAATGGAAGCAAGCTTGATTGATTAATGGATTGCTTGAAAGGCACAGCATGGAAGTATTCTCTTCCGTGCACCAATCCACACTGACCATTGATCAGCCATTAACACGAATTCTGTATTATCCCACTTTCACATCCATCCCCCGCACATTAGCAGCAGTTTACACAGGCCAATTAACCCACAAACCCGTACATCTTGGCGATGTGGGGGGAGACTGGAGCACCTGAAGGAAACCCACATGGTCACAGGGAGAATGTGCAAACTCCACAATGACATCGCCCAAGGGCAGGATGGAACTTAGTGCTCTGGCACTAAATCATTCTTCAGACGGAGAGTCAGTCAGGGAAAAGTGAAATGACCGTCACTCTCCACATCACCGTCTATAATAATGTTTTGTTTTTATAGGGACAATGCATATTAATTAACATTTTGCATATAAATATGCGAGATTGTAGCTAATCAGCAGCTAATTTCCGTCTCTAGTCCCAGGAAAAGGTAGGTGAAGTGTCATGCCCAAGGGCACAACGACAGTGCACACTCCAAGCAGGATTCGAACCGACCACCTTCAGGTTGCCAGCCGAACACTTAGCCCATTACGCTATATTTCTCGTTTCTCTTTCCCCTGACTCTCAGTCTGAAGAAGTGTCTCGACCCGAAATTTCACCTATTCCTTTCCCCCAGAGACATTGCCTGACCCACTCCAGCGTTTTGTGTCTATCTATTGCTGTGAAGCTCTGGGTATTGTCATCCAGAGTAGACGTCCACAGGTATGGAATGATTTGATGGATGTCATGCAGGATAGGAATTTCACTGTATCTCTGTAAATGTGACAATAAAGAAACTATTTAGCCATTCTGCGGAAGCATTGCATGGCTGCTAGTTGCGCCGCAGGGAAGATTTAAAGCATGTTGTCCATTGAATCCTGCATTCATGGTTAGCTTTAAGTAGGTATTTCGATGCCTATTGAGTCATAATAATAATAATAATAATAATTTTTCGGGATCTGAGCACTTTAAAAAACAAACATAGCTGTTGAAAAGTGCTGTACATCACTAATCATTGACAAAAAAGTTAATACACACCAAAAATAACAATGATGAAAAGAAATAGTAGGAAAAGACATGTAAAATAAAGAAACATCAAAAACACCACAAACAGAAGCAAAGCCTCAGGCATGGTCAAAAGCCAGGGAATACAAATGCGTTTTAACACTGGATTTGAAGATGGACAGTGAGGGGGCCTGTCTGATGTGCAGCGGCAGGGTATTCCAGAGTGCCGGAGCAGCAACAGAGAAGGCTCTATCCCCTCTGAGCCTCCGACTAGACCTCGGTACCTCCAGGAGCAGCTGACCAGCTGACCTGAGGGACCAGGCAGGAGTGTATGGGTGGAGCAGCTCAGAGAGGTAAGGCGGGGCGAGCCCATTCAGAGATTTAAAAACAAATAACAGTAACTTAAAATGAACCCGAAAGTGCACCGGGAGCCAGTGTAGGGAGGCCAGAATTGGCGATATGTGCTCCCTCTTTCGAGTCCCTGTTAAAAGTCATGTTGCGTATGATGAGTTTCGGGATCTGCACAAAGCATCATCAAAGCGAGCAATGGTTGAAGGAGATGACCCATCCAGTCAGGTCTAACATCTGTGACAAGCAAGTACCAGGAAAAGGTTCTGAGAGATAATACATATAAGCATTTGGATAGACAGGGGCTGATTAGGAAAAGTCAGCATGGCTTTGTAGGTGGGAGATCAAGTCTTACACATCTGATTGAGTTCCTCGAAGAAGTAACCAAAATTGTGGAAGAGGGCAAAGCTGTAGACATTGTCAGCAAGGTATTGTACATTTCTGCATGATTGGCTGCTCTGGAAGGTGAAATTGTATATTATCCAAGGAGAGCAGGCTGACTGGATAGAGATGGCTCCATGGAAGGAAGCAGTGGGTGGTTTTCAGACTGGTGGGGTGGCGCAGAGATCGGTACTGGCCCATTGCTGTTTGTGGTTTATATTTTATAATTTAGATGAAAAAGTACAGGGCATGATTAGAAAGTTTGCAGATGACACTAAAGTGGGTGATATCGTAGACAGCAAAGATGATTATCAAAAATGACAGCAGTGGGCTAATGGTTAATGGAGTTTTATACAGAGAAGTGTGAGTTATTGCATTTTGGGAAGTCAAACTATGAGAGGACCTTCACTGTGAATGACAGGACCACGGGAAGTGTTATAGAGCTGAGTATTCTACGGGTGCAGGCACATAGTTCCCTGAAAGTGACATCGCAGGTAGATAGGGTGGTCAGGAAGGTTTCCGGGACATTGGCCTTTACCAGTCAGAGTGTTGAATCTAGAAATTGGGATGTTATGTTCCAGTCGTACAAAACATTTGTGATACCGCATGTGGAGTATTATGTAGGAAGGAACTGCAGATGCTGGTGTAAACCTGTCTCGACCCGAGACATCACCCCGTCCTTCTCTCCAGAGATGCTGCCTGCCCAGCTGAGTTACTCCACCATTTTGTGTCTACGTGGAGTATTAAGGGCCTGTCGCACTTGCGTGTCATTTGCGCGTCAAGCAGGTGTTGCGCGAGGATTTTGTGAATCCCAAAATCCTGGGGCGACGCACGCTACCGCGCGTCACTGCCTACGCCACCACGTCTCGCCACACGCCATGCGTGCGCTACGCACTCGGCACGCGTCGTGCGTCGTGACGTGTAAATGATGTCGCGTAAATGATGCGCAAATAACGCCCAAGTGGGACAGGCCCTTTATGTTCAGTTTAGGTATCTGTTTGGTTTAGCTATAGTTTATTTTAGAGATACAGTGTGGAAACAGGCCCTTTGGATGATCGAGTCCACGCCGACCATCGATCATCCATACACTAGTTCTATGTTATCCCACTTTCGCGACCTAGGAGTAATCTGCAGAAGCCAATCGGCCTACAAACCTAGTAAACACAAAATGCTGGATAACTCAGCGGGACAGGCAGCATCTCTGGAGAGAAGGAATGGGCGATGTTTTGGGTCGAGACCCTTCTTCAGACCTCCGATTTAAACCAGCATCTGCAGTTCTTTCCTACACAACCTGCAAACCTGCATGTGTTTGGAAAGTGGGAGGAAACCGGAGCACCCGGAGATAGTCCACGCAGTCACAAGGAGACAATACAGCACAAACAGCAACCATAGTCGGGATCGAACCGGAGCTATCTGGCGTTATGAGGCAGCAAAGCATGTAGCCAGGACTTGAGTACCTGAGATATAGGGAAAGGTTGGGCAGGTTAGGACTTTTTTCCTTAGAGCATAGGAGGATGAGGGGTGATCTGATAATGGTGTATAAAATCATGAGGAGATTAGACTGGGTAAATGCACAGTCTTTTGCCCAGAGAAGAGGAATCAAGAACCAGAGGTCATAGGTTTAAGGTGAGAGGGGAAAGATTTAATAGGAATCTGAGGGGCAACTTTTTCACACAGAGGATGGTGGGTATATAGAATGAGTTGCCAGACGAGTTAGTTGGGACAGGTACTAACTATAATAACATTTAAAAGACATTTGGACAGACACATGGATAGGAAAAGTTTTGAGGGATATGGGCCAAACACAGCAAGTGGGACTGGCCTTAATGGAGCATCTTGGTCGGCACAGACAAGTTGGACCAAATGGCCTGTTTCTGTAGTGTCTGACTATATAACTATGACACAATGGTTTCCTCAATGCTATTTAACATGGAATATTTAACTTGCGCAAAGTTTCCCATTCATTATGTATCATTTTTGTTTATTAATCAAAAATATTTATTCAAATATTAAAATAATATTTACAATACAATAAAACAAAACAGAACCCACAAGACAAATGATAAATTATTATACAACTATCTTGTAATCCTTATCAAGGATGCATTCAAACCCCGCGGTGCCCAGCGGTCCCGGAAATACCCCAGTGTGCCCGCAGACAGCGCATAGTCCCTCTCTAATGCCACCCAGGCATGGACGTAACTCCGGAAAAGGGGCAGACAGCTGGCGCGGGCAAAGCCCTCTTCCGCCTGGTGCCATGACTCGCAGATGGCCATCTTCTGCGTTTCACATGTTTGGGTATGTCATAGAGTGATACAGTGTGCAAACAGGCCCTTCGACCTAACTTGCCCACACCAGCCAACATGTCCCATCTGCAATAGTCCCGCCTGCCCGCGTTTGGTCCATATCCCTCCAAACCTCTCCTATCTATGTACTTGTCAAACTGTTTCTTAAACGTTGGGATGGTCCTAGCCTCAACTGCCTCCTCTGGCAGCTAGTTCCATACACCCACCACCCTCTGTGTGAAAAAGTTACTCCTCAGATTCCTATTAAATCTTTTCCCCTTCACCTTAAACCTATAGTCCTCGATTTACCTACTCTGGGCAAAAGACTCTGTCCATCCACCTAATCTTCTCATGATTTTATACACCTCTACAAGATCACGTTTCATCCTCCTGTGCTCCAAGACATAAAGTCCCAGTCAACTCAACCTCTCCCTATAGCTCAGACCCTCTAGTCCTGGCAACATCCTCGTAAATCGTCTCCAGCTTGACTCCAGTGTCTGCAGTCAACTGCCTCTGGAGAAATACTTTGTCAGTGTTGATGGCTCAAATTGAGGTGCATAGTTCCTTGCCTTGCCTCACCAATGACATGAAGACCAGATTAATGTGTAAGAAGGAACTGCAGATGCTGGTTTAAACTGAAAATAGACACAAAATGCTGGAGGAACTAAGCAGGACAGGCAGCATCTCTAGAGGGAAGTAATGGGTGACGTTTCGGGTCGAGATCCTTCTCCAGAATCTAGGTGCTGAACTATTTGTTTAATTCATGCCTCAATGATGACTTTGCTGGCAGCACTCCAATAGCAACCATTCTGGGTGATGCATGTTAGGGTTTGAAGAGGTACCAGCAGCAGCCTCACTACATTGAATCGGTGTAGATTGTAGGAGAGAGATGGGATGGAGAAAAGGAGTTCCCACGTGCCATACCTCTGCACCTATAAGAAAGGGATCTGTTCAAGGTTGAATATCTTTATTCATGCACGAAAGCAATCTGCTAACTTGCCACATCTCACAGCAACCAACCCATCAACAGCACAGATGATGTTGCATCAAAAGGGAGAGAGAAAATATTGGCATTAAACCTACCTAAAAGATTGTAAATCGCACTTCCCCCAGGAGGTTTTGAGCCCAATGGCCCAATAGTAGTTCAAAAGAACAATGGAAGATGTGTGCACACACACACTTGTGAGTGTGAGGATGTACGGTGTGTTGTTGTGTGTGTGTGTTGTGCGTGTTGTGTGAGTCACTGTGAAAGAGTAGTATTTACATTGGTGTACAGTTCACTTTGATACTTCCAATCAGCTCATGAAATCTCTCATGATATTGTTCTTGCTGCATGGGTTGTGTCTCCTGGTAGAGACAGTGTGTGCTGCCTCTTACAATGCTCTCTGATGGTTGCCTAGCAAGCAATTGCCCACAAGAATCCATCCAGGCATTAAAAATACTTTAATTTGTCTTTCCATAAATCATGCAACTTTCATCCTCTCTCTTTCCTCCGTGATGCCCTTGGGTAATGTGGTTTAGTCTGGCTCCTGCTGTGATAGATGCAAAACAAAGTGTCAGCAGCTGTGCTAAAATGAGTGCCGTCCTGTTTTAGTTCATGTTACTAGGTGAAAATCGCCTACACTCAATTTGAAATCTCTTTTTAGCCAATTTCATGATTTTTTACAAAAGACTCAAGTAAGTGTTGGTGCTGGACACAATGAAAAGATGGCGCACCAATTTCTCAGCACGTATTCTACAGAATTCTTAGTCCATTAATGTACGGGTTGCGGAGGTGCATGAAGTAATCTATATTACTAAATTTCTGATCTTGACCGCTTTTGGCCCACTGTGCTGCGATTTCCGACAGAACGCCGCCACCTATGGCCGTCATTTTTGGCCACCTCGCTCAGAGCCCCCCACCACCTTCCGGGTGCGGAGGATTTTTCCCATCGATGAAAAATCAGAGAGATATTAATATTTTTTTAAATTCACCATTCTCTCTGCTGCCCCTGCTGGAGGGAGGGGGAGGGACTATAAAACCAGGAAGTGGTGCGCCTCACTCAGTCTCTGCAAGATGGATGAAGCCAAGGGTCACGTCTCTCTGAGCTCTGAATAACACTGAACAAATGACTACACAACTGTGAGTACCCTTAATGTGGTTTCAAAATGAAAATATGGTTTGTTTGAAGTAAAAAGGCACTGCCTGCAAATGGTTGTTTGGGCGCTTTGGCATGAAGCTGAAAGGCACTACATACCTCAAATGGTGGCTTGGGTGCTTTGACAAAGTTGAAAAGCACTACTTACTGCAAATGGAGGATTGGGTGCTTTGGCTTGAAGTTCAAAGGCACTTCTTACTGCAAATGGTGGCTAGGGTGCTTTGGCTTGAAGTTGAAAGGCACTACTTACTGCAAATGGGGCTTGGGTGCTTTGGCATGAAGTTGAAAGGCACTACTTACTGAAAATGGTGGCTTGGGTGCTTTGGCTTGAAGTTGAAATGCACTATTTACTGCAAATGGTGGCTTGGGAGCTTTCGTTTAAAGTTGAAAGGCACTACTTACGGCAAATGGTGGCTTGGGTTATTGGGTTTTTTTTAAATCACCATTCTGCTGCACCTGCTGGAGGGAGGGGGAGGGACTATAAAACCAGGAAGCGGTGTGCCTCACTCAGTCTCTGCAAGATGGATGAAGCCATGGGTCACGTCTCTCTGAGCTCTGAATAAAACTGAACAAATGTCTACAAACTATGAGTACCCTTAATGTGGTTTGAAAATGAAAATATGGTTTGTTTGAAGTAAAAAGATACTGCCTGCAAATGGCTTTTGGGTGCTTTGGCTTGAAGTTGAAAGGCACTACTTACTGCAAATGGTGGCTTGGGTCCTTTGGCTTGATGTTGAAAGGCACCACTTACTGCAAATCGTGGCTTGGGAGCTTTGGCTTGAAGTTGAAAGGCACTTCTTACTGCAAATGGTGGCTTGGGAGTTTTGGCTTGAAGTTGAAAGGCACTACTTACTGCACATGGTGACTTGGGTGCTTTGCTTGAAGTTGAAAGGCACCACTTACTGCAAATGTTGGCTTGGGTGCCTTGGCTTGAAGTTGAAAGGCACTACCTACTGCAAGTGGTGGCATGAGGTTGAAAGGCACTACTTACTGCAAATGGTGGCTTGGGTGCTTTGGCTTGAAGTTGAAAGGCACTACTTACTGCAAATGGTGGCTTGGGTGCTTTGGCTTGAGGTTGAAAGGCACTACTTACTGCAAATGGTGGCTTGGGTGCTTTGGCTTGAAGTTGAAAGGCACTATTTACTGCAAATGGTGGCATGAAGTTGAAAGGCACTACTTTCTGCAAATGGTGGCTTGGGTGCTTTGGCTTGAAGTTGAAAGTCACTACTTACTGCAAATGGTGGCGGGTGCTTTGGCTTGAAGTTGAAAGGCACTACTTACTACAAATGGTGGCTTGGGTGCTTTGGCTTGACGTTGAAAGCCACTACTTACTGCAAATGGTGGCATGAATTTGAAAGGCACTACTTACTGCAAATGGTGGATTGGGTGCTTTGGCTTCAAGTTGAAAGGCACTACTTAGTGCAAATGGTGGCTTGGGTGATTTGGCTTGAAGTTGAAATGTACTTCTTACTGCAAATGGTGGCTTGGGTGCTTTGGCTTGTTGAAAGGCACTACTTAGTGCAAATAATGGCTTGGGTGATTTGGCTTGGAGTTGAAAGGCACTACTTACTGAAAATGGTGGCTTGGGTGCTTTGGCTTGAAGTTGAAAGGCACTACTTACTGCAAATTGTGGCATGAATTTGAAAGGCACTACTTACTGCAAATGGTGGCTTGGGTGCTTTGGCTTGAGGTTGAAAGGCACTACTTACAGCAAATGGTGGCTTGGATGCTTTGGCTTGAAGTTGCACTATTTACTGCAAATGGTGGCTTGGGTGCTTTGGTTTGAAGTTAAAAAGCACTACTGCAAATGCACTTACTTCCTGTTTGCACTGTATATTGATTTTAGATAAAACGCTTCCACTTACGGCTGTGATTTTTGGCCATCTTACTCAGTTCCCCCTCCGCTGAGCAGGTGCAGAGTATTCTTCCCATCAATGAAAAATGAAAGTGTTATTAGTGTTTAAAAAATGTTGACAATCTCTCTCCTGTCAATCACGCCCTAAAAGCCACACCTTTTCCAGTGGGAGGGGGAGGGGTTATAAAACCCGGAAGTGTGGGTGTGGCTCAGTCTCTGCATGATGGGGGAGGGAGAGGTCATGACTCTGTCTGAGCTGTGAATCAACTGAACACAATGAATGTCTACTGAACTGTGGGTTTGGTGTTTTGTTTGGTTTTTTGGTGGTTTCACCCTGCATGAAATGGTATGAAGCTGCATTTGAATTTGTTGGCCTTGCATCCTGCTTGAAGTGGTATGAAACTGCACTGAATTTGGTGGCCTTGCATCCTGCTTGAAGTGGTATGAAACTGCACTTGAATTTGGTGGCCTTGCACCCTGCTTGAAATGGTAAGAACATGGATTTGAATTTGGTGGCCTTGCACCCTGCTTGAAATGGAATTTCAAGGAATAGTCATGAGTCAACTGCCAGCCCACCAGCCATGAATGAGCTGCCAGCAGATCAGGCTTGAGGGACTGAGCTGCCACCCCAAGAACCCATACCAGCACTCCAGAAAGCCCCCCCACTGGCCACTAATATTGGAATTGGTGTAGAGGTGGAATATTGCGTCGGGGGACCAGCTCTCCCGTGTGAACATGGGACCCAACGGGTCCCACTTAGTCTAGTAACGTCTAAAGTGGTAGAAGCAGAATTAGGCCATTCAGCCCATCAAGTCTACGCCACCATTCAATCATAGTTGATTTAAATTTTTTTATTTGAATTTCACAGCAATTTGCAATGATACATACAATGATAACAGACAATGACAGTCAAGGCATAATTGTGCAACAGTATGTAAGTGACCCTCAAAGCCCTTACCCTTACCCACCTTCAACCCACCCGAATCAGGTCGGAACCAAACGGGGACAAACAACACTCACATACATACACATCCACACAAATATGGTAAGATAAACAAAACAAAAAGTACTAAAAAAAAAAAGGGGGGGTCACTAATAACAGTAAATAAGTAAGTAATTAAATAAATAGGTGTGGGGAGGGGGGGTGTTAAGGGGAGAGCAGCTGCAGTAGAGCAGAACAATGGTGGAGAGCACTCAGTCCTCTTCCGAGTCCGGGGACACGTTGAGAGAATTAACAAGTTCCAAGAAAGGGTTCCATGTATCTAGGAATGTCTTGGTAGAGCCTTTGAGAGAGAACCTAAGTTTTTCAAGCTTTAAATTGTAAAGCACCTCCTTAATCCAGCGGGTGTGTGTCGGGGGACAGGTGAGCCTCCAGTTAAGCAAGATCAGTCTCCGGGCTAACAAGGTTGTAAAAGCTAGAACCCGTTTCACCGCAACATTCAATCATAGTTGATCTATCTCTCCCTCCTAACCACATTCTCCTGCCTTCTCCACATAACCCCTGACACCCGTACTAATCAGGAATCTACCTATCTCTGCCTTAAAGATAACCATTGGCCTGGCCTCCACAACCTTCTGTGGCAAGGAATTCCACAGATTCACCGCCTTCTGACTAAAGATATTTCTCCTAATCTACTTCTTAAAGGAACGTCCTTTAATTCTGAGGCAATGACCTCTAGTCCTAGACTGACCCACTGGTGGAAACATCCTCTCCACATCCACTCTATCCAGGTCTTTCACTATTCGATAAGTTTCAATGAGGTTCCCCTCATCCTTCTAACCTCCAGCGAGTACCAGCCCAGTGCTGTCAAATGCTTATCAAATGTTTACCCACTCATTCCTGGGGTCATTCTGTGAACTCAAGTCTTTTGTAAAGTCAAGGTAGATGCGATTAGAACTGGGAAAGGATGAGGCCAGTTTTGGTGGGACTGCTCTGTGGGTAGGCTAGCAGGGATGAGGTTTATCTCAGTCTATCCTAGACCTGATGCTCCAGACGGTCTGTTTGTTGGCACAGATGTCCCCCAAACATGCACCAACCAAGGGGTCATGAGTTTAACAGCAATAAAATGATAAAGTAACGGTATGCTGCCAGGATTCCTTCATTGGTTGTGTCTCTGTGTTTTATTACTTCGTATCAACCAGCAAGCACCAATTTCTCAGGACTTGAACCAAATTCTTATAATGGTTTTGAGTCTCTTGAGCGCTAGATTTTATACTCCAGCAATACCATGTCAATGTGTATGATGGAACTGCAGATGGACACAAAATTCTGGAGTAACTCAGCGGGTCAGGCAGCAGCATCTCTGGAGAGAAGGAATGGGCGACGTTTCGGGTCGATACCCTTCTTCAAACTGATGTCAGGGGAGGGGGTGGGACGGATAGAATGTAGTCGGAGAAAGTAAGATTGGTGGGAGAACTGGGAAGGGGAGGGGATGGCGAGGAATGGAAAGCAAGGGCTGTTTGGAGTTAGGGATGTCGATGTTCATACTGCTGGGGTGTAAGCTACCCAAGTGAAATATGAGGTGCTGTTCAAATGGGTCAGGCAGCAGCA
The DNA here is from genome assembly GCF_028641065.1 of Leucoraja erinaceus. Classification (NCBI taxonomy): domain Eukaryota; kingdom Metazoa; phylum Chordata; class Chondrichthyes; order Rajiformes; family Rajidae; genus Leucoraja; species Leucoraja erinaceus. The sequence goes on from NC_073392.1 coordinate 36,248,942, forward strand.
TCTCTGGAGAGAAGGAATGGGTGATGTTTCAGGTCGAGTCCCTTCTTCAGACTGAGAATAAGGAGAGTTAGAGTGTGGGAATCGCTGGTCGGCGCGGACCCGGTGGGCCGAAGGGCCTGTTTCCGCACTGTATGTCTAAACTAAACTAAACTAAACTAAAAGAGGGAAACTAAAGATATGAACAAGTGAAGGAAAGGTTGGGTCTGGGTTAAAACGGCCAAAGGACAGGGGAGGAATCACGGAGGGGTGTAGCAAGGGAGGGTGTTGCGGAACTCTCATTGAATACCATATTAATGATTGATATCCAACACTCTCTCAATGTATTTTTTGCAGCAAATTTTCAATTCCGTCTGCCACAAATTGTGCTCTTCGGACCATGTACTGCTTTCTCCAGTTTTATTTGAATTAGGTCATTTCTGGCTCCCAATTCTCCTCTGAGAAGTACTGCCACTACTTACTACCTAAGTTCTTCTGATCATATTCCTGGGCATCCAAGAACTCTCCACGTCAGTTTCTCTGTGGCGTGTTTTGTGTTTTGTAGAGGTGGACAATACACATCCACCTGTTAAAGAGGCTAAAAGTTAACCCACTGAAGAGAAACCAAATCAAAAAACACAGTGGAAGTTCAAGTACATTAAAAAATACAAAGATAGAAACTAAAAAAATGCAAAGTTAAAACCAATTTAATCATAATCATAATCATAATCATAGTTTATTAGTCAAGTATGTTTTGCAACATACGTGGAATTTGATTTACCAGATAGTCATACCATTAAAAAGCAACAAAAAACATAAAATACATTTTAACATGAACATCCACCACAGTGACTCCTCCACATTCTTCACTGTGATGGAAGGCAAAAAAAAATGTTCAATCTCTTGCCTTCTTTGTTCTCCCGCGGTCGGGGACCTCGAGCCTTCAGTTGACGGGATGATCTTGACTCCCATAGCCTGCGGTCGGGCGCTCCCCATCAGGACGATCAAGCTCCTGCATTGTGGGGGGGGTCTCAGCTCCCCCGCGCCGGGCGATCTGACCCCGGGTCAGGGCTGGTCGAAACCTTCTGTGATTTTGGAGACTCCCGACTCGGTCTCCACCTGAGACTGTGATGTTGAAGTCCGCAGACCACAGCTGGAGCATCGATCCTAGGCAAGGGATCGGCTCTGATGGTAAGTCCACGTCACCGTGGTGGGTCTCAATGTCAGTCCCAAGCAAGGCCTCCAGCTCCATGATGTTAGGCCGCAGAGCGACCAGAGATACGATCCGGAAAACAATCACATCTCTGGCAAGGTAAGAGATTTTTTTGAAAAAAAGTTTCCCCCTCCCCCACCCACCACATAAAACAAACCAGAGAACATTAACACAAACTTTTAAAACACCCTAAAAATAACAAAAAGAAGACAAATTAATTCAGTTAGAATGTAGTGAAGAATGTATAATAATAATCATCAAATCCGATTTCCAGCAATTGTAGTTTTTATTTTTGCTTCAAATAAATAATTTAAAATGTGACTGGTCACTGCAGTGAGATTTTAGCAAAAAAATTAAGTAATTCATATTATTAAGGCACAATATTAATAATACATCCAATTTATCCCAGTTAATAAGCAGGAATAGAATTTGGTAATGCTATGGAATTACATTAATGGTGTCACTGGCTGAACCTAAAGCGATTTTACATTGTGCAAGCTCTTTCCTCTAAGATCTCCCCTTAGTAATTTTTTTTTTTTTTTTTTTTTTTTTTTTTTTTTTAAATATTTTATTTTATTAGAAGTAAGCACAGTCATATGGCACCAAAGTGCCTAATATATATTTTCATAATACATTTTATGTACAACTTCTTTTTTTTTTTTTGTTACATTGAAAAAAGATGAGAATAAGAAAAAGAGGTTAGATAGTAAAGGATAGAAAAATGTGAAATATATAGTGTGTGAAGAAAGAAAACGAGTAAATGAAGAAAGTTGAGAGAGAAAATAGTGAAAAGAAAAGGAGATCATTATTTATAGTCTTGACCAACCCTCGTCCAGTCCTGAAACAGTTATTTTTTACAATTGTGTTACACCATATGATTCCAAAAAAACGACGAATGGAGACCAACTCGTTATGAATTGGTCTGATTTATCCATTAGGAGGAATCGCATTTCCTCAAGATGAGCAGTGTCCAACATACTTGCAATCCACATTTTAAGCGTTGGTATTGATGTACCCTTCCAAAATTTAAGTATTAATTTTTTTGCTATTATTAAACCATAATTAAGGAATAGATTTTGAGATGTGTTCAATTTATTCCCATCTTCCATTACACCAAATATAATCATTTCAGTATTAGGTTCCATTCTTGTCTTGAATAATTTTGTAAGTATTTCAAAAATATCATTCCAAAATCTATAAAGTTTTATGCAGGAAACTAAGGAGTGTGTTATAGTTGCCTTTTGGGCTAGACATTTATCACAAGTGGCGGATATATTTGGATAAAATTTGTTCAATCTTGTTTTTTAATAATATAATCTATGTACAATTTTAAATTGTATTAGATTATGTCTTACATTAATTGAACATTTGTGAATATATATCAGGTATTTTTCCCATTTAACCTTCGTAATTTTTATCATTAATTCCCGTTCCCACTCTTCTCTAAGTACCTCTGTCGATGGTAGGTCTATATTTAGAATACTATTATATAAATAGGATATTAATTTTTGTGAGTCAGCTTCAATATTCATTGCTTCTTCCAATAAGTCAGGAGTTACTTTTTGATATCCTTGTATATATTTTTTCACAAAGTCGCAAATCTGAAGATATTTAAAATATTGATTGTTTTTCAATTTAAATTTTAATTGTAGTTGTTGGAATGATAGTAGGTTTCCTGTTTCGTACATATCCCTGATCCTTCTAATTCCGAGACTTTCCCATTGGTTATATGTCTTATCAATAAGAGATGGTTTAAATAAAGGGTTATTCGCAATTGGCATTAACAGTGATAGATTTCTTAATTTTAAAGATAATTTTATTTGTTTCCAAATTCTTATTGTACCATATATAATTGGGTTCTTCTTATATATTGTGTTATTCAGTTTTTTTGGGGAAAAGAGGATCGTTCCTATATTACAAGGATGACAATCCTCCTTCTCCATTTTTATCCATTCTGTCTGTTGTGTAGAACTATCCAACCAATAAATCATATTCTTAATATGCACTGCCCAGTAATAATACATAAAATTCGGAAGTGAAAGTCCCCCGACCTCTTTTGGTTTACATAAGTGTTTTTTTGTGATTCTATGTGATTTATAGTCCCAAATATAATTTGTAATGTTAGAGTCTAATTTTTAAAAAAAATATTTTGGTATATATACCGGTATAGACTGAAATAGGTATAGTAATTGTGGTAGGAAGATCATTTTTATTGCATTTATTCTACCTAATAATGATAAGGGAAGTGTTTTCCAAAATTTAATCTGTGTATTAAGTTTATTTAATAAAGGTATGAAATTAGCATTGAATAATGCTTTATATTTTCTAGTAATCTGAATACCCAAATATTTAAATTTTTCTGTTGCGATTTTAAAGGGGAACTTCAGTAAGTGTGTAGGTTCTTGAGGTTTTAATGTCATGATTTCGCTTTTGTTCCAGTTTATTCTATATCCAGAAAAAGACCCAAATTCCTCTATTAAGTTTAATAAATTTGGTATGCTCGTTTGTGACTTTGTAATATATAAAAGTATATCGTCTGCATATAATGAGATTTTATTCTTTGAGTCCCTGGTATTATAGCCCTGAATATTCGGATGAATTCTTATACTTTCAGCCAGAGGTTCTATCATAAGGGCAAATAGCAGGGGTGATAGTGCACATCCCTGCCTATTACCCCTTGATAGTTGAAATTTTTGAGATAACATGTTATTAGTTAAAATTCTTGCCATCGGTTTATCATATAATAATTTTACCCATGTTATAAAATTCTCTCCCATGTTAAATTTTTGTAGTACTTTATATAAATATTGCCACTCTACCTGATCAAATGCTTTCTCTGCATCCAAAGAAATAATTGATATATCTTCTTCCTCTACTTTATGCGAGTACATTATATTAAACAGACGTCTCAGATTATTAAATGAGTATCTTTTAGGTATAAACCCCGTTTGATCAGGGTTTATCAGTTTACTAATATATTTGCTTAATCTACTTGCTAAAATCTTTGCTAAAATTTTCTGATCTGTATTTAAAAGTGATATAGCTCTGTACGAGCCCGGATCTTCTAAATCTTTATCTTTTTTTGGAATAAGCGTAATAGTTGATTCTGTTAGTGTTTCAGGTAGTTTGTTTTCTTTAAAAGCATGGGAGTATAAATTAAATAAATAAGGGGCCGTTATCTCCTGAAATTTTTTATAAAATTCATTATTAAAACCATCTGGTCCCGGTGTCTTACCATTTTTCAGCGATTTTATTGTTTCACTTATTTCTTTGATTGTAATTTGAGCTCCTAGTTCCTCTTGTTCCAAAGGGTCCAGTATTGGAAGATTACAGTTATCTAGAAATGTTTTTATTTTACTATCTTCTATTTTAATTTTAGACGTATATAAGTTTTGGTAAAATTGGGCAAATCTATTATTAATATCTTTAGGTAATATTAGTAATTCGCCTTTCTCTTATTTAATTTTGGTTATAGTATTTTCCCTTTTCTTGTTTTTTTCAATTGGCGAGCTAAAAGTTTATGTGGCTTGTCACCAAACTCAAAATGTTCCTGTTTTGTAATTTGGAATAGTCTTATTACTCTTGCCGATAAAATTCGATTAAGTTTAAATTTCAGTAATACTATCTTATTGTGTTTATCTGTCGTGGAATCTTTGGCATTATCCAACTCTAACTGTCTGATTTCTTGTTCTAACAACAATTGTTCTGTCTTATTCTTTTTATTTTGAAAACTTTGGTATGAAATTATAATTCCTCTCATAAATGCCTTAAAAGTTTCCCATAATAAAGAAGGCGAAGTACCTGTTATATCATTTGTATCGAAAAAAAAAAGTTTCATTTGTTGTTTAAATATTGATATCCTTGCACGTCATTTAAAATATGTGTATTAAACCTCCAAAAAAATTTTTTACCCGGCATTCCCTCAAATTTTACTGAGAATGTCAACGGAGAATGATCTGAGATACTACTAATGTGGTATGTTGGGTTGTTTGTATAAGGCATTAATTTCATGTCCACTAAAAAATAATCAATTCTTGAATAAGTTTTATGCACCGGAGAGTAAAACGAGTATTCCCTTCCAACTGGATTAGCAGATCTCCATACATCTATTATATTAGTATTTTTTATATATGTATTTAGAAGTTCGCTAGTTTTAGATTTTAAATTACTCTTCTTTTGTTTTGATGACTTATCTAGATATGAATCTAAAACACAGTTAAAGTCCCCCCCTATTATCACATTTTGGTAATTAAACTCTGATATTATATCAATAATTTTATCAAAAAATTGGGGGTTATCAAAATTCGGAGCATAAATATTTATCAAAGTTAGTGGGGTTGCATAAATTTCACCCGAGACTATAGTATACCTTCCCTCTTTATCTGATATAGTATTCTTTAATTTAAAAGGAATACCTTTCCTAATAAGAATAGCTGTACCCTAGATTTAGAAGTAAATGAGGAGTAGTATGTTTGGCCTATCCAATTCGCCTTTAATCTTATTTGTGTTTGTTGTTTCATGTGGGTCTCCTGCAAAAACATTATGTCGCTTTTCAACGATTTTAGTTGGGCAAAAATTTTACCCCTCTTAATTGGTTCGTTGGCACCCCTTATATTCCAACTACAAAATGTAATTCCTCCATTCTTTATTTGTCTATCGTCTTGCATTGTAATCAGGGTAATATTCCTGAATCATATGGTGCAACCAAATACCTCAGAATTTTAGGACTTGGGTGGTCATCCCGGTTCATTAGATTTATATTGCATCTCCTTCTTGTAAAGTGCCTTAGAAAAAGAAAAAAAGAATGTGATATACAATTACTTTCAAAAAAATTAAACAGATAAAAATTGTGCTTTAAAAAAAAAGGTGCTATTAAGGTATCTAAGGGAAGATACCTTAAGGACGAATAGCCATCAATGATGGCAAAAAATGTATCGACCTCCGTGATGTTGTTATACATTGAGCTCCTCCCCCTTGGTGAATCCTCATAAAAAGTTACATACCGTTTCATATTTTGTCTTTTCTTATATGAGTTTATCAAACCAGTGAGTGACAGCCGAGAGAAAAAATAAAAAATTTAAAAAAAAAAAGTTACCAGGAAGAGACATAAAGAGTAAAAAAAACCCCAAAACAAATATAGAACACAACATATACACGATTTTATATAAGTATATATGTCCTTCCAATTATCCAATCTTAGTCTAATCTAAACTTTCCAATATATATCCCCCCAGGATTCTTACATAATATCCCTTTCTATAACTACCATACATCATACAGGCCGGTACCAAAGGGTTAACTACCGTACAGGCAGGTGCCAAGGGGTTAAACTTTGAGCTTTTCATCCAAGGTTGAATATAACCAAGCTCTCTGAATAACACATTAGTAATTTTAACAATTAATTTGTTTCAATTGGATCATTCCTTCCAATTATTACAGAGATATTATTGTTTCATTTGGCATGTGGTTTAAAGATGAGCCAGTATTACTTTAACTAATGATAGACACAAAAAGCTGGAGTAACTCAGGGGGGCAGGCTGCATCTCGGCAGAGAAGAAATGGGTGACGTTTCGGGTCGAGACCCTTCTTCAGACCAAGTCAGGGGAGAGGAAGACACAGAGATATAGAAGGGTACTAGACTAAGTGTTCACACGGGAGGGCTGGTCTACCAATGCAATATTTCACCTCTCCACCAATTCCAATATTGGTGGCCGGAGGTGGGGGCTTTCTGGAGCGCTAGTATGTGTGTTGTGGGCCGAAGAGACTGGTTTCCAGAGAGCTAGTATGGACATTGTGGGCCGAATAGATTCTGGAAGCTCAGTCACTCAAGCCTGGTGTGCTGGCAGCTCACTCACTCACAGATGGTGGGCTGGCAGTTGACTCACGGCTATTCCTTGAAATTCCATCTCAAGCAGGGTTCAAGGCCACCAAATTCAAATGCAGTTTCTTACCATTTCAAGCAGGGTGCAAGGCCACCATATTCTAGTGCAGTGTCCTACCACTTCAAGCAGGGTGCAAGACCACCAAATTCAAATGCAATTTTATATCATTTCAAGCAAGGTGAAAGCACCATACAACCACCATAAAACCACATAAAACACCACAAAACCACATAAAAACCATACTCACAGTTCAGTAGACATTCAGTGTGTTCAGTTGCTTCACAGCTCAGACAGAGACTCGTGATCTCTCCCTCCCCCACTTCCGGGTTCTATAATCCTTCCCCTCACACCGGAAGGATTGACAAGAGAGAGAATCTCAACATTTTTAAAACATTAATGTCTTTTATTTTTCATCAATGGGAAAAATCCTCTTGTACTGCGCAGCGGAGGGGGACTCTGAGTAAGATGGTCAAAAATCACAGCCGTAAGTGGTAGTGTTTTTTCTAAACTCAATATGCAATGCAAACAGGGAGTGGTCAAGATGAGACTTTTAATTATATAGATGGTGTGAAAATGACAGATCAAAGTAGATGCTGATCAAGGAAATGTAGAATGGATCATTGTTAGCTGAGGGGAAGGTGGCAATGAGGTGTACAATTAGTACAATGTAATCAGGAGGACAGTGAAACTGGGCATCAAACCAGGGTGAGGGAGGAACGGAGAGAGTGGGGATGCAAGGGTTACGAAGTTAGAGAAATCAAAAATCATACTGCTGGGTTGTAAGCTGCACAAGCGAAACATGAGATGTTGTTCCTCCAATTTGCATTGAGCCTCATTCTAACAGTGGAGGAGGCCCAGGACAGCAAGGTCAGTGTGGGTATGGGAGGGGAAGTTAAAGTGTTTAGCAACTGATAGATTCTGTAGGCCTAAACAGACGGAGCAAAGGCATTCAGTGAAATGATTGCCAAGCCTGCGCTTGATCTCACTGATATGTACATGTCACTAACTCGCCTTTAACAAATGATAGATTTTCTTCTTGGAACTTGCTCCTTGCATTGTTTTCTTGGACCCATCTTGTTCAGTTTCCCTTCATTTTAGCAATAAATACTATAGTTGTGGCAGTGACCACTGATGAGCTTCCTTGCTGTGGCAATGTTTTTGTTGGATCCTTTTTGTATTTTTTGGCTTGACTGCTCAATATAGTGGATTGTGATATTTATGATGTCGCATTGCCTCCACCATGTTAATTGTTTGGAACTTACATTTACTGAGCAATAACTGAAGAAATGACCAGTTTTATGCTTCATTCACTGTGACTACACTTCAGCAGCATTGACATTATTTGTACATTGCTACAAATGCCAAACATTCCCTTATGTGAATCAGTCACTCTATTGTTCATACACACTCCCCCCTTGAAAAACATATATTCTGCTGATTAAACACAATTAATGAAACACTAAACTTTTAAATCAAAATTAAAAGCCTCTTGCCATTGCTTGGCATTTTCATGTTTCCTGAAGGGCATTATCTACTTAGTACCGTTAATACTGTAAGTGACAATGTTGACAAAGTGACCCTTGAGTGTTTTCAAAGAAGATTTAAAGAATGCTAATTTGGGTATTATGGGGCGACGCTGTTGTGAGGAGCCCTATGGTGCTGCACGCAACTCTCCAGGGTTTCGATGTTTCAGGCGGGATACAGGGAGGTTAAGGGGGCGGAGAAGTAACTTTATTAATCAGGGAGAATGTCACAGGGGAGCCCAGAGTGGACATATTGGAGGCTTCAACCACTGATATGTGTAAGTGCAAAAAATAGGATAGGTGCAATTACTCTCATGGGATTGTGCTGTAGTCCCTCCAGTAATCAGTGGGTGATAGAGGAACAGATACGTAAACAAATTACGGAAAGTTGCACAGGAACAGTGTGGTCATAATGGGTGATTTTAACTTCCCCAATATTGATTAGGCCTTTCTCAATGCAAAAGGCTTGGACTTAGCAGAATTTGTTTGGTGTAGCCAAGAGAGTTTCCTGAGATGGTCAAACTCAAGGAGGGACCATGCTGAACCTTGTATTGGGAAAGGAGCCTGGCCTGGTAACTGGGGTTTCAGTGGAAGAACATTTTTGGGAACACTGAACACAACTTAATAAGTTTTACGATAGTAATGAATAGGGATAAATCTGGACCTTGCGTGAAGGTACTAAATTGATGTAAGACATGTTACAATATTATTACACAGGGGCTAGGGAATGTGAATTGGGAACAGTTGTTATTCAGTAAGTCCACATCTCAGTAATGATGAAAGTTAAGAATGGTCAAGGGAATCCTAGATGACCAAAAAGGTTGTACATGTAGTCAATAAGAGAAAGGAGCCATATGTAAGGTTGAGAAAGATTTAATCATAGAGACCTTTTGAGGCAAGGAAAGAAGTCAAGCGGGCAATCAGGAAGACCAAAAGGGGCTATGAAATCTCTCTTTAGTGAGTTGGTTTAAATAAGGTGTTTTATACCGACATTAAGAACAAAAGGGATAGAAAGGAGAAGGTAAAACTATCCAGAAGATTAAGATGCATGGAATTTGGTTACTTGGACTTTTGGATTCAGAATTGATCACTCGTAGAAGGCAGAGTAGTGGTGATAGAGTGTGTTTCTGGCTGGAAGACTGTGAACAGTGGAGTTCCACAGGGACCTGTGCTGGGACCACTGTTGTTTGTGATACATATGAATGATACGGAGATACGGAGATGGACTGATTAATAACTTTATAAATGACACCAACATTGTTGGAGTTATCGACAGTGGGGAAGGTTGCCAAAGTAGGCTACACTAACCAGCAAGAAATGGCAGAGGGAGTTTAATCCAAGCAACTGTGAGGTGTTCCACTTTGGGAGCTCAAATGTAAGGGGGAAGTATATTGTTACATAGTTACAGTAATGGCAAGAACCTTAACAGCATTGGTGTACAGAGGGATCTTGGGGTCCACAGATCTGTGAAAATGGCTGACACAATAGATGTAGTGGTAAACAAGGTGTATGATACGCTCACCTTCATCGGTTGGGCATTGTGTATAAGAATTAGGATGACGTGTTGCAGCATCTGCTGCAACAATTTTGCTCTGGTATTTAATTTAATTTACATGTTTAATCAATAATGTTTTATTATTGATGTTTAATTTTTATGTGTCATTCCTAACTGTCACTGTATGTCATGTTGTCACTTGCGGGTGGAGCACCAAGGCAAATTCCTTGTATGTGAATACTTGGCCAGGATAGGATAGCTCGAGAGTACGGGGATCGCTGGTCGGTGTGGACTCAGTGGGCCGTAGGGCCTATTTCCGTGCTGTATCTCTAAACTAAAGAGCCCTGCCATTCACTGTGAATGTCCTGCCCTGGTCCGACTTCTCAAAATGCAACACTTCACATGTAGATGCATTAAACTCCATTAGTCATCCCTCAGTTTACTTGCCCAGCTGATGAAGATCCTGCCATAACTTTCAATTACCATCCTCACTGTCTATGATACCACCCACTTTAATGTTATTTACAAACATTCTGATCATGCCTTCGCCAACCTGTAATTCCTAATTTGGAAATATATATAAATTGACTTTGCGATCACCGAGTCAGAATCCTGAAACAAGTGAATAACACTATAGTAGGTATTCATATAGGTATACATTATAGGAAATTCATTGGTTCAAGAGGCCCAGGGGCGGCACGTTGGCGCAGTGGTAGAGTTGCTGCCTTATAGCGTTTACAGCGCCAGAGATTCAGGTTCGATCCCCACTACAGGTGCTGTCTGTACAGAGTTTGTACGTTCTCCCCGTGACCTGCGTGGGTTTTTTCCGAGATCTTCAGTTTCCTCCCATACTCCAAAGATGTACAGGTTTATAGATTAATTGGCTTGGTATAAATGTAAATTGTCCCCAGTGTATATAGGATAGAGTTAATGTGCGAGGATCGCTGGTCGGTACGGACTCGGTGGGCTGAAGGGCCTGTTTCCACGCTGTATCTCTATACTATAAAAGCTAAGAGTGTGGCACATGTCCATATTATCACCAAACTTTGCACGTGATTGTGCTGAACGTAGAAAATACAAACCAGGGACTGATTTTTATTTTACTACTTTCATTTCAGACCTATTAAAAATTTGTTTTTTTAAAGAAAGTGTCAGACAAATGAAACGCTGTGCCATTCTGTTTTTTTGGAAGTATTTGATTTAAATGCTGCAATACAATATTTTTGAAAGTCTATAAAAGAAAATGAAAGTATTTTGATCCAATCTCAAACGTCCCTGAAGAGATAATTATTTTTGACAAGAACTGTGTGCCAGCTAGTTACTTCTTTTACCACTTTCACCTTCCTGGATGCAAATAGGCATTTTGTTTTGACTGTTGTTATATTCATATGAATAAGCCAAACTTTACAAATCTCTGTGCAGTATAGCAGAAATAATAGTGTTGGATTAAAAAAACCTCCGCCTTGATTTACAAACCTGCTTGAAAATTGTACCATGGTATTAAAATCAGAAATAATAATGTTGGATTAAAAAAACCTCCGCCTTGATTTACAAACCTGCTTGAAAATTGTACCATGGTATTAAAATCAATAAATTCCACAAAACTAAATTACAAAAATGGTGCATATAAATGAGCAATGGCTTTTTTGGAATAGGTGAAAGTTAATAGGTGTGATGGTGAAGGCAGAGGAAAACAAGAATATGTCCCAACATAAAGTCAATGATAGAATAAACAAAATAGAGAATCTTTTATTATACTTGTGGTCATTGCCAAACTTCTCAAAGTGTGAGGTAAATGACTTGAAAATAAAATACTCCCAGACTAGGCCTTGAGACAATACTCATGCAAGGACTCCATTATTAAACAAGGTTAATGCTGATATCTAATAAGATTTTGAATTATGCTGGTGTAGTTTTGAAATGTAATTTCTTGTTATATATAAATAATTAGCCCAACAAAACAAATATTCCATATCCTGTTCTGAGATCAGATATAAACTTGAATCTACAAAAACCAAGCAGCCCTAGATCACACCATCAACATTTGTGCTTACATCCCTCAGTTGCGGAGGCTACTGCTTCCTTTGTACACGTTCTCAGTACAGAGATGTGATGTGTAGGAGGGAACTGCATTTGCTGGTTTAAACCAGGTGGACACAATAAGCTGGAGTAACTCAGTAGGACAGGCAGTATCTTTGGAGAGAAGGAATTGGTGCCATTTTGGGTCGAGACCCTTCTTCAGACTAGTCGGTGGAAAGGGAAATGAGAGATATAGACGATGATGTAGAGAGATAAAGACAAGGAATGAAAGATTTGCAAAAAAGTAACGATGATAAAGGAAACAGGCCATTGTTCACGGTTTTTCAGGTATAAGCAAGAAGCTGGTGCAACTTGGGTGGGGGAGGGATGGAGAGAGAGGGAATGCCGAGGTTACTTGAAGTTATTAAAATCAATATTCATACCACTAGGCTGAAAGCTGCCCAAGTGAAGTATGATGTGGCTGACGTGTTCAAATGAACAATGGTAATCCTTCTGGTCCATTCATTCTGTGGCGCACAACTCTGATACACAACTGTGCTTGATACAGTCTACATCCATGCATTTTCTCCTCCTGCAGCTGCTCATGAAGATTACTCTAGATCACAGTTCCTTTCCGTATCTAACGCTGAAAGGAGGTGATAACTACTCCAGTATAAAACTAGTACAGTTGGCTCCTTAAATAATTCAGAAAATTGTCAGCTACTATTGTGAACCTATTCCAGAAGACAACATATCCTCTGGGAAAAGAACCATATTAAATCTTGATCATACAATGTGCATGGGAATGAAGATATTAATGTATTTACAGTGTGATTGTTTGAATCAGTGTGCTGTCCAATGATAACATAAAGAAACAGAATGGATTGGATAGCATATGTTGCAAAGTACTGTTGTGACCAGAGATATAACACAGATATTGTAGATTCAAATCAGTATCCATTTAAAAGGCAAATATAACAATATCACAGAGTTCATAGTCATAAAGTTATACAGTGTAGAGATGCTCACTTTTGCCCATTGCTTTCATGATGACCATTTTGCTTTTACTTTATACATTAAATTTTAGAGTTACAGCACGTAAACGAGCACTTCAACCCACCGACCAGCGTTCACCCCTGTACACTAGTTCTAACCTGGACCCTAAGGACAATTTTCAATTTTTACTGAAGCCAACCTGTTCGGCTTTAGAGTGTGGGAGGAAACCAGAGCACCCAGAGAAAACCCATGTGCTCACAGGGAGAACGTACAAACTCCGTACAGACAGCAACCATGGCCAGGATTGAACCCAGGTCTCTGGTGCTGTAAGGCAGCAACTCTACCACTGTGCCACTGTGCTCCACCTGTGCCAATCTGCAATAATCCCATTTGCCCAGTTCAGCTTCATATCCTTCTATACTTTGCAATTTGTGTGGCTGTCTACATTTTTCCTAAACAAGATGATTGTATCTGAGTCTACCAACTCTTCTGGTGTTGAGTTTTGGGTATTAGCCACTGTCAGGGTAAAAAAAAACATTCCCCTCAGTAGCTGTCTTTAGAGTAAATGGACTTTGTTTAGTTTGTTCCAAAATCAGTCAAAAGCATTACACTAGCCATATAGAACAATGGAATGCAATTCTAGGGCTTGTGACAGAAATGTTTAAATTTGTATTTCATAATTGGGAGCATTGTTAATGAATAACTAATGGTAATGACATATAATTTGTATCATCAACAACTGCATAAAGTCAGGCATCATATCATATCCCTGAACTTCATGGGAGATGGCTTTTATAGGTGGTGTTGATAAAAGGGAATTGTTAACAACAAATGAAGTAAATTGAGTTCATTGTATATTTTCTGTGGATCAACCATTGCAATGCTCTCTGATAGTGGATGACTTGCTACATATACGATGAGATCAAGAAGTATTTGTAATCACATTAGATAGTCTTAATCTTCAAGCTAGCCACATAGTGCCTCTCCAGACCAACAACACTTTCATGTTTCGATACAATGGAGGAATTAAGAAGCTTTGCCGGGCGCTGGAAAGCCTTGACTTGTATTTGTGCAGCACTCACATTAAGATTACTGTGAAGAATTAGCCATTAATCCAAAGCGGAATGTATTGTTGTTTTATTTCATGGGCTATTTCATATGCACTTTAGACACTCACATAAAAGATTGTCCTAGAATGATGTGAAATATACAGCTCAGTGCATGTATTGTGTGGATCAACCCACCAACCCACCAGAAAAACTACAGTTGAAAATTACATAGTGCTGGGGGAATTCAATGGTCAGGCAGCTTCTGTGGAGGGAAATGGATCTGGATCAGGACCTTCTTCAGAGTATGGGGGAGAAAGCTTGTGGAGAGAGGAAGGGGTGGGGCAAAAGCCTGGCACTTTATTGTTGGATGTAGGTTAGAAAGCAGATGGGTGGAGATAATGACAAAGTCTAGATGTGAAGTGGAGACAAAAGGGTATCAGATAAAGAATGAAGCTGAGGAGTGAAACGCTCCAGTTTTTTGTTCTTGCTTCGGTGTTAGCTAACATTGGGGTAATATTTCCCTTTTTTCAATGTAGTTCTGTCCAATCAAAAACAACTGCTGCCATCACCTTTCCTCAAAAACTGCCTGCCACCTTTCTGCTTTTGTTAGTGACCAACCTTGGTTTCCCTTTCATTTCAGCTATATTGCAACAATATTTTTGTGCCCCTTATCTCATCTCCCCCCCCCCCCCCCCCCCCCCCCCCCGCCCCCCCACTCCCCCCCCTCCCCCCCCCCCCACCATCCCCCCCCCCCACCCCCCCCCCACCCACCCTACACCACCATATTTTAGTTGTGATGTACATGCAAGTTGTTATTGGAAAACCCCAAACGCTGGTCAGAGCTGTACCATAATGAACAGGGAATTGGACTATCTTCCTTGTTTCCTTGCTAGTGTACATATTAGAGCTATAATCTTCTAGAATAAAGCCCTAATGGAGCAATAAGTGATACTTTAACTTGGAGCTTAGGAATATAAACAATGGTCTGGTATGTTTTGCATTTTTTTATTCAAAGAATCGGGCAGTAACTAATATGCTAAAAATTGATTAAGCAGCACACAACTCCTTGATGGCAACTCAGTAATATGGACATTGAATCTTGGAACAATCTAACTATGATAATAGGTCATAATAACGGCCAGCTCGGCCTGTAGACTTCGGGAGTCCACGAAAATAAAATTACTTTTAACAATGTTTCATAGATTATTAATGATACTAAAAGGCAGAATATATAATAAATGATTATAAAAACTTTGTTTGAAGCACAGTTTAATTTGATGACATATATGCAAATGAATTGTTTTGATTTTTTTTCCTGTCATAATAGATCAATTTGTTGTAGTAAGTGAAGTTCTGAATATACTTTAAGGATGTCCCATTGATTCGCAAAATTTGGATTTTTCTCATTTCTTGCAACTTTTCTGAACATGATGTAATATTGTCCTGGAGTGTACACCAGCCCTTCATCACATTGCCCATGGCTCCAAGAGAACTGAGCAAAGTTTTCACCATTTTTAAAAACAAGGCCATTGAAGATCCTGGGAAAAGCTAACGTACTGTTCTGTTGAAGTTGTGGTAGGAAAACCCTCAAAGAAATTTACCATGTTAGGATTTGTGGGTGTTTGTGTACAGAAAAAAAAATGAGAATGTAACTTGATATTTTTACCTTTTGCCCACTTTCCAATGGTGGTTACTGTTGGTAATGGTTGGTGACTTTTTTCCCCTTGGGTAATAAGGTATTTTTGCTACTTGTCATACTAGATCAGCTACATCAGCATGGCCTGGCCTTCAGAACCTGGACCTTCATGGATTACGTAGCTTTTGTAAGGGTGACGTTAGCTAAAAAGCCATTGGAGGAACAATATACACGTTAATGTATGATTATGTTTTTTACGATGGTTGCACTTATTAATGAGAATGAAGGAGTTTATTTGAAATTTGACCAAACATGCAACTTACTATTGTTTTGGACCTATTTGATCACACTGTTTTATTTTGAAATTTGCCTGTTTGAAAGCAGTGGGTAATTCAGTATATATATGTACTTTGAAAGGCATTTAATCAGGATGCAAGCTGAACCTTGTTATACCATTTTGCATTTTGGCACACTTTTGCTTCAAATTATGTTACTTTTTGATGTATTTTAATCAATTGCTTACCAGCAGATGATTTTTTTGGTTACATTAAAGAGATTTTAAGTCTATAATTTGATTGAAATGCAGCAGCTGTATTTCCAAAATGCCATTTGAAAATCCAGGCAGGATAATAATTACTCTACTGGATGCATGACATCATACTTACAAGAGATATATTGCAGCCTCTTGAATAAACTCCAATGCTCGAAACTGAAATCTCTCTGGAAATACGCTTTGTTAAGGCCCTGTCCCACTTTCCCGAGTTCCTCGCAAACTCCCCAGAGTTTTCCCCTTGTTTTGAACTCGGAGAATTACGGTAATAACCATTCGTAGGTACTCGGGGCTATTTTTTTAACTCGTAGACATTTTTCAACGTTGAAAAAACATCCCTACTTACCTGATGCCCCGAGTTCCTACGGCTGGCATTACGAGCCACTACGAAACATCTATGGACTCCTACGGGCTCCCACGAACTCGCTACCGACATTACCCGACATTCCCGGAGTTCGAATCAAGGGGAAAACTCAGGAGAGTTTGTGAGTAACTCGGGAAAGTTGGACAGGGCCTTTAGTTTCAGAACAGATTCAGCCTTATTTAATGGGTGGCATGGTGACGTGGCGGGAGAACTACTACCTTACAGCGCCAGAGACCCGGGTTCGATCCTGACTACGGGTGCTTGTCTGTATAGAGTTTGTACGTTCTCCTCAAGACACCATGAGTTTTCTCCGAGATCTTTGGTTTACTCCCACACTCCAAAGAGGTACACGTTTGTAGGTTAATTGGCTTGGTATAAATGTTAAATTGTCCCTAGTGTGTGGGTAGGCCTATGTTAATGTATGGGGATCGCTGGCTGGTGCGGACTCGGTGGGCTGAAGGGCCTGTTTTTGTGCTGTATTTCTAAACTAAACTAAACTAAAACTAATGGATAAATAAAGTAAAATGTTAAAATCCCATGATACGAATTCAATAATGAAGAGTTACTCTAATTTATTTTTCATACAGATTGTGTTCCTTATGATATGATTAGCTGAATGTAAAGACCATAATTCAATCAAAATCACTCCTGCATTGACTGCAACCAGTAGAGTGTAAAAAATAAATCTGAATTATGAAAAATAGAATCATACTTGAGCCATTTATAGGCATGTATGTTTTTATCAATGTTCGTTATAACTTAAGAAACTGGAAGTTTTCCTTTTTGAGAGATTTAACTGAAATAATATTGTTCAATAATTATAAATGTTGTTTTTAGTTTCACAATTCCCCATGTTTGAACAGGTATTTCAGTTTATCGTTTAAGTTCAACTCACACAGCCATGGCAAGAATTCAGCTGCATATAAATTAAGAAGCAAAACCAGAATGTAAAAATAAGCCCTGATGTATACCCCCATGCTAACTCTTGGAAACCTCTGTTTAATTAATCCTAAACACCTTTAAAATATTCTGTTCTTGTCATTATTTATATATTTATACAGTGTAGTGTGTTCCATAAAATTGGTTTTTATAACAGAGCAGTTAATAGTAAAAGGCCAAGATAAATGTTACTTATAAAATAAGTGACATTTATTGCAAAGCTGGGTTGAAATAAGAAATATAAACATATAAAATGTATTAAATCTATAGTCTGTGTAATTGTGAAATAATGTCGGCTGAAAAAGCAATATGCTTTACAAGCAGAACTCCCAGACTTGGTAATGATGACTTATGCACTGTACAATGGTTAATATTAGCTATCTCACATGCTATCAAATCACCTTCCTAGATTTTATTGACGTATGAGTACAAAACTCAGTATTTTTTAAATTCATCTGAACCTTATTTATATTAATTTCACATTCATATTTTCACTCCTACACAACATTTATATGTTGTTATTTAAGTTATTAAAAGTACATATAATTTCTAGTAATTTACAGGGAATAAAACAATATAATTTGTTTGTGCTTGAAGTGATACTAATTAATGTGGCCAATCGTAAATGTTTTAAAGCATCAGAACTCAATGATGTGCATGGCTGCAATTGTTCTATTATTGAGTTCTAAATTACATTGCTATTCTACACCAAGATGTATGTCTATTTCAGTTTATACATGATCTGAACATTTCATATTACACTACAAAAGGAATAAATAGCTTTAAAATTGTTGACCTTATAAATACTTTTGTATTTATGTTTCATATTTTATATTCCTGACCGAAAACTGGCCGTAAAACCAAGAACAGGAGGCTAGTAAATTTATTCTCAGACTTTTTTTTATAGGGAAGAAACTGTTTTTGTAGAATAATGCACAGTATTGATGCAAAAGTTCAGCCTACTGGGACATACAAAATTAATAGGCAAACTAATACCAGCATGCACATTCTCTCATGATGTATGAAGCAATTTAATTGGCCATTTAATTAATTTTTCAGAGCAATTATCTTTCATCAGAACCAATGTTCCATGACCAGTAGCATAAAACACTGTTTTCCCCCTTCACTGATGCTGCCCCACCTGCAAAGTACTACACTAGTATGAGGATCCTGTGAATTACCCTCAGTCCTGAAGAGGGGGCATTTGAGACCCTCTTCCAAACACTGTATTTGACCTCGTTACTGTCAAAAGATCATTTTGCCAGTTTAAAATGAGGGGACATGGTTACAAGATAAGGGGTGATCATGTAAAAGGTCATACGTTCATGTCATGGGTGATAAGAGCAGGATAAGGCCATTCGACCCATCAAGTCTACTCCACCATTCAATCATGGCTGATCTATCTCTCCATTCTCCTGCCTTCTCCCCATAACCCTCGACATCCGTACTAATCAAGAACAACTGAGATCTCTTCATACAGAGGGTAGTGAGGTTCTAAAATTCTCTACTCCTGAGAGTTGTGGAAGTTAGATCATAAAAGGTATTTAAAGAAGAAGTGTATCATTGTTTTGAAATATTTGGAAATTGATGGCTAGGGGGAACTAACATTGAAAAGAAGATGAGGCCTGGGGCAGATCAGCCATGATCATTTTGAAAGGCAGGGAAGGTTTGAGGGGCCGGGTGGCCACATGCTCCCATTTTCTCAAGTTATTATGCTCATATATATGAATGAAATGTTAAAAATAGACGAATTTAGTGTAAATATATAAACCTACTGTAATTAATGTAATTTAATGTGAAATAAAGTAAAATAAACAACTTGATTGTAAAAATGGACGGGTCAGTTTGTAAATTTTCAGCCAACACCAAATTATTAGATTTGTGTGCAGTGAGGCAGATGCAAAGTATACAATGAGATGCAGATCAGCTCCAGAAGCGGGCAGAAAAATGGCAGACAGTTTAATCTGGGCTGCTGTGAGGTGTTGCACTTTGGGACGTTGGATATAAGGAGAACTTATGTAATTAATGGCAAGATGATTAAAAGCATTGATCTACAGATGAATTTCAGGGTTTAAATCCATAGCTCCTGAAAGTGGTAACGCAAATAGATAGAGAGGTAAAGAGGATATATGGTATGCTTGCCTTCATCCGTTGAGGTATTGAGTGTAAGAGTCAGGATATCATTTTGCAACATTATAAGTCTTTAATTAGGCTGCATTTGGTGTGTCTTATGCAGTTCTGATCACCCCATAACAGAAAAGATGTGGAGGCTTTGGTGCAGAAGAGGTTGGCCAGAATGCTGCCTAGATTATATAAAACTTGATCTGTTCCGAAGAAAGTAAATGGGAATTCTTTTGTAATATGGGATAATCGAAGGCTTCTAACAATTTTTAAAATATTGTCTTGCAATTCTCTAAACATGAGACTATTATTTGTGAAAGATAACCACAACATTTGTCATAAATATGTAGTGTCTACTTATGAAGCTATTATATATCCTTTACTGTAAGTGTTAGAACATTGGTGGCCGAGATCTCTTCTTTAATCAAAACCTGTGTGCAAAGTGTTTTGCAAAACATAGTGTATCAAACGATCAGTGAATATTTCCAATGAAAAGATAGCCACCTATCCATCCTGGACTAGCATATTTTAGTACACATCATCATCTTCAATTAAAGTAGCTGCAACATGCACTACATTTGCTATGCTCAAAATGCTTTTAATGTTTCTGATGAGACATTTTCCAAGTGATAGGTTAACAGAGGAGTTTTTTTTTCTAACCTTGAGCACGTTAGAACTCAGAAAAATGTAAACATTTTCTCGCAATTATTGTCATTTTAAAGTACAATGTATATTTGAAATTAAAGACCATTTTGTAACATTAATCTGTATCCTGAATTAAAATTTGCACGTACTTGCACTATTTGCATTGCCTATTTCAGTAAATGACGATTTGCATTTAACAGCAAAACTGAAATAAAATTCTCATGAAGTTCCAACAGTTCCTGGAATAAGTAAATTAAGACTTTGAACTTCAGAGTAAATTAAAATTGCGGGTAAATGTTTACATGTTTTAGTCCTAAATCTGGCATCCACCTCAATGATGCCAAGTGCTGTCAATTGCCAGTTCCAAGTGTACAGATGTGACCAGCAATATCACAAAGAAGGTTGAGAACCCAATCATACTGAACAATTCTTAAATACACAGAAAAGGAAAATTTTCAATTAAATTGTTAAACTTTGAACACAATAAAAAATAAAGGTTGGGATGTATATGTATCGTTATATGGAAGCTTAAATGAGTGTTTGGACAATTTTATTTTTAAATCCATTATTATTTTAAAATCATATGTGTGGAAATTCTAATCTGCACACATGAAATCATTTAGGAAGGGCTGGAGAACTTGCTAAACAATAATTAAACAGCTATACACCATTAAACTCTCATATGATTCATACAAAATTTTGTGTCATTTGCGGTCTATTTCCCAGTCAGCTTTGATCATGCATATCGGTTGTTTTTGTCAAGTCACTGAATTCCCTTGAATGCTACAAAGATACAGTTTATGCAAAACTGTGCAACAGTGAGTCACAAATAGAATTAGACTAAGTTTGGACAGTCTTAAAGATGTTTTATTCCCTGGTCAATTAACTGATTGTTTTGTGGTAAACATATTGCAGAACCTAGGCAATTAATTACAGTTTGATAAGAATCCATGGCATTGCTGATGTTTTTTTAAAGCAAAAACAGCTTGCATTTTAATAGTGTAGGAAAGAACTGCAGATGCTGGTTTAACTCGAAAGTAGACACAAAATGCTGGAGTAACTCAGCAGGACAGGCAGTACCTCTGTAGAGAAGGGTCATGTTTCGGGTCGAGAGCTTCATCAGACCTTTTGCGTCTGCCTTGCATTTTAATAGTTCCTCGTCACCTTTTTTAAAAAAGTCTTTAAGTGCAGTTCATATAATTTGATGAAGATATTTATTTGGTGCATAATCGAATAAAACTCCATCTGGCGAAGCAAAATACCTGCTGTGTTTACAAGTTGTACAATTTTATTTCCACTGATTTCAATGCAGCTAACGTGAAAGTGTATCTCAGTGTCCTACCAACTTGAGTCGAATAAATACATTAGGTTACATGGTCAAACACTGGGGGAAATAGATTTCAGGATTAAGCAAGGTTTAAAGGCGATGTGCAGGGCAAATTTCTACCATAGGGAATGGTGGGTGCTTGGAATACACTGCATTCACTGAATGGTGGTGGAGGCAGTGGCATTTAAGAGTTGTTTCGATAAGCACATGGGTATGCAGGGAATGGGGCGATATGGATCATGTGCAAGCAGAGGGGAGTGGACAGCGTGATGTCTGGCAATGACATTGTGGACCAAAGGCCTGTTCCTATGATGTACATTTCCATGCTCCATGCTTTAAGGTAAGCATAAGGTAGTTAAGGGAAAGTTAATGGTAAAACACAAACGTTTCTGTCATTCTTCAAATAGTTTTCTACTGTATTAATTTTACATGTGAACAAGCGGAGTGACTCCCAGTTGAACATATAGCACTGTCCCAGTGCACCACGTTATTTTGTTCAACCATGAAGCTATTGCCAATCCACCCAAATTAATAATAAAACAAGCAGAAAAATGCTAACTGATTATGATCAACTCAATGTTAAAAATAATTGTTATTGTTGGCAAAAGTATTTTCTGGTGTTCTGGTTTATTTTCAAGAAGGTCTCTAATATCTAAAAAATATTGAACATAATACCTTTGGCAACATTTTGTTAATGTGAAAATATTGCTCCAAAAAAACGATAATTCTGTTTGGAATCTATGCCATTGACATCTAATATTTTACATATTAGAAAAACACGACTATTTTTTTTTCCTATTTTAGAGGGGGGGGGGGGGAGCCTTGTAATTCAGAGTTTTAAAAGATGTGAACTTAGAAGTTCTATGTTATAAAAGGACAACTTCTGATATAAACCAGTGCTGCTATTTGGGTCTGACTGTTTTTGAATTAGGTTACGCTGCCACAAGGCTAGTAAAATAGAGTTTCCATGTGGGGGGAAAATCCATATTTATTATGCTTTCCTACTAAAGGTGGATTTATTTGACTAATGATTATGTCTGTAGGGAATTGTAAAGTAAAAAAGAAAGCTCCGAGTTTAAATAATTTGTAATGGTCAGGGATTTATAGTGACTCGAAGGATTGCTCATTTTTACATGAATTTACAATAACCATTATTATCAGGAACCATTTCCGGAAAAAAGGTTGATTTAAGACAACCACGGTCAGGAATGAGCTCCAAATAAATAAAAACTGTGCTTTACAGTCTAATATATATCGAGTCGGTCTCTTAGTCACTGCATAAAATAGAAGAGGTAAGCTGAGCACAAATTTAATGTAGGTTAATTAAGTTCTACAACTGATCCTATCAATTTAGAAACATTTTAACCGCCACTGGGCCAACTCACGACACACGCCACTTTCTGTCAGAAATAATTATGCGGTTGCAACATCCCGTGCGGGTTTATAAGTGTAAAATATTATCCATTCCTTAGAAGCTTAGTGCTGCGGCGGCGGGACCTTTAGCAAAGGTTATGATGAGAGACAATTAATGCATTATATAGAATATATACATACATCTGCATACATACACACACATATACACACTGTAACAACTAACGCTATTGTTGGAGAATTGTAATAATTAATGCATAATATTTAATATATATACGTGGACACACACACACACACACACACAAATATATATGTATATATTTATCCGTGTATATATGATTACACACACACACACATATATAAACGTATATATATATAATTATTCGATACAGGAAACATACTAAATTGGCTGGCCATTGAATGTCAACTGTAGATTAAGAGGCTGTGTAAACGCAATGGTTTCTGTGCAGCATCAGAGCTTGGCCATTGTAATTTTTTTAATTTTAGTAGGCGCTGAATATTTCATAATTCGTCAGTTCATAATAGATTTCGATTCATTTCAGGAGACTGGCAGGAACGAAGAATTGAAACGCATATTTCCAAAGCGACACAAATGAATGCGTCTACTGTCCCGCGGAGGCTTCCAACGTGGCTTGTTACCGGCTCTAGATGCCGCTTAGGGCGGATGGCATGAAATATTGGAGATGGCTATGGTCAAGGTGCCACTTCACCTGGGCTCTGGACACTTCACCTGCCCGATTACCTTGAAGTGGTCACGACCCGAAACGTCACCAATTCCTTCTCTCCACAGATGCTGCCTGTCCCGCTGAGTTACTCCAGCTTTTTGTGCCAATCGACTGTTTAAACCAGCATCCGCAGCCCCTTCTCACGCATACCTTGCTACCTTGTCGCTCAGCCAATATCTCCCACAGTGCTAGCCTGATAACAGGTGTAAATGAACTAAATATGTATTTCTATGAAAGAGCGTCAACGTTATTTTTAGCTCCGATTTCAATCTATGTTTTCGATAGGAACGAAATAGATGGTTTAATTTGGCACCGCTTACTTTTCACAGTCAGTTTCAGAGGGGAATGGCGCTTGGGGTGACGGGGGAGCGAGGCCCTACTCAAAAGTTAAAGTTAAACCCTTTACTCTAAAACTACCGAGTGAAAGAGGAGCTTACACCTCTCACTTTGGCGACGAAACAGCCACTAAGATATTATAACATTATAAAATTGGTTTATCGGCAATGAGCGGGCATTCTGTATTAATTCGGTTTCCTTATTGTAAGCATTTGGGGTGATCTTAAACATTTCCGCCAGAGGTAGAGAAGGTGACTGTTAAAGACTATGCCTGATGCAAGATTTAAAGAAAATTCGTCTTGTGAACCCGATGTGACGAGCCACTTACGGACCAGGAATCCCGTACTCCTGGCACTAATAAAGCCATCAAACTCCGTACAGTTACTCGAGACATTCACCCCACTAACAGACAATTGCACAAAGACACTAACAGGTTGGAAAGCAAATCCGGGGGTTGGAGACTGAAACTAGTTTTCATCCATCAGCAGAATTCGGTTATTCCAATCCAAGCTCTGCCCAGGCACTGCCGATAACCATATGGATTTATTGATGTCAAATTATTATGTCAAATCCAGTTTGCCACGTTTAACCGTAAATAGCAATGGATGGAAAGCCTACAAACTGAAACCAACCGCTTCGCACGCTGCGAAGTTCAATAAAGTTGTATTGTATTTTAAAACCCACTCAGGGCAGCCTCCATGGAAACAACTCCTTGTACATGATATGTCACTACTTAGGCTACTTTGGGCTAATTGACGTCTTTAGGTAAGGATGAGAAACGAGATTTTAAATGACTTTTCCATGAAAACAAAATATAGGCACGTTTTCTTGCCAAATTGTGCAGGTCTGTGTATTATCTCGGGTGTGGAGCAAAACAATGGTTTACTTGTCAAGCGGAGAGAAGTGGCGGCTAGTAGCAGAAGCACATTCACATGTGGGGGACAAAAACGAAGGTGAATCATGAGGGGATCGGTTTATTCAGCCACATGCGAGGCTGCAGCGGGAGATGCCACATTGTCGCGAATACCACAACTCTTTTATAAAGTTCAGAACTCCCCCACTGACACTATGCACCTTACTCCGACAATCCTAGGAGATGTGAAGCACGGAGTCTGGCTCTGCTAAACACGCTTCGGGAATGCGCATTACTGCCTGCAAACAGGTCGCTTACAAGTCCACGGATACACACTCTGGAGTAATACTCAAACCGTGGAGAAATGAATCATTCGCACCCTTCGCAAACCTATCTTTTGTACATTGCTTGGTGGAACATAAGAGGAAATTACCCTCGGGCCACAATGCTTTGAGGATGAAAAGCGCGAGTTAATAAAAAATATATGTGAATCTGGCCGGGAACTGCGTGTGTGGATTTTGTGAATGGCGATGTTGTAATTGGCTTCGTAACACAGACTGGACTCTGTTGAAACCGTGAAAGTACTTTTCATGGTCTCTGGCATCCACGGCTTGGGAACTGTATGACGTATCTCATAATAATATCCTAGCCTAATATCCAATCTTCAGATCCAGATATATCACTAGATTATCATGTTCGCCAGTGTGTAATGAAATACCTTGCTCGCATGGAACATCAGAGTAGGCACTACAAGGTCACGAACTAAACGACAATAGATAGAAGCAACGAATACAAGACCATAATACATAATGGTGTAACGGGTTAGGTGCAATCTGGCGAATTGTAAAATAACTACTAATGTGCAATGGCACATTAACCGAATCCTCGAGGCAAGGTTAAGAATTTATATCCGCCAGTCCAAAGCTTTTCATTGTATCTCGGTACGCGTGATATTAATAAACCAATACCCAAGTGGTGATTGATTTAGGATTATTAACAGTGTGGTAGTAATTCAGAGATTTGTGTTAAATATAAGGGAAATAAGGGTTATTGTTTTCAATTTTGGTCCAAGTGATTATATATATATATATACATTACCGGCTCGGTGGCAAATTCAAGAAAGTTCAACTTCAAAATACGACTCAGTTATTTATTATATTATATTGAACTATTTATTTCACCGTGATATTTCACAATTGCTCGAACAATCGCAATTAAAACGGCCGTACTCAAGTGTGCATTATTTTTTACGGGGATCTTGTTCCAACATCATTTAATTTATTGGGCTTTAAGTCTGCAGGCCAACGCTCAGCGCTTCGCGGTTATAAAAGATTCAAGATAAAAGTTGTTTTAAAGATGGGTCTTCGTAGCGTGAAACACGGTTTAATTCTGTTGTAGCTCGTGGACACCAATCCACACATCCGCGTGAAAGTGACCATGGCAGGAATTGCATATGTATAAAATTAAAACTAAAACATCTCCAAGATTTTTTTAAATACAGTTAAACTGATCACCCACGAAACATTGTATGGCAGTACGTTTTGACAGAGTAGCTCTTCTGTGCAATGTCATGGCTACTTTCATTATAAATCTGTACTCACAATTGTGTTATATTGATCTAAACGGGCTGAGGCTGAAATCGGACGGAGCTGGGGGAAATATTGTCCGTGATACAGCATTATTGTCGAAACATTTCATTCGCTGGAATCTGTTTGAAATGGGGCAGGGAATTACACGCCCTGCGATGCACCTCGAGCAAACACAACATTTAACGGTTGAGAAGACTTGAATCACAACAATAACTGGAGTAGAAAGAAGATACAATTTCACCCTCGGTATTTCTGTGCATCCAAGTAAATTGCTGCAGACAAAATATTTTGGGGAAATTAGTGAAAGCCTGTGTTATGTGGTACATATTCTTTACCGAGAAAAATGGCATGACATAGTAGGAGGTAGAAACGCTCGCCGGAATGATAGTCCCATCTCTGAGAAGTCTCGATTATTTTCTTAACGACGTGTCGGAATGTTTTTGTTTTAAGAGAAAAGGGGTTATGTCATTACAATCATTCTGCTAAATAGTCGTGATAATTTTAGCCATTAGGCCAAATTAGGAGAAATTCTCCAATGAAATGAAAGGTTAATTGCCCATTTAACCTAATCATCCCACGGCATTAATTCCAACATGTGTGCGCTGCACCTTTTCTTGCCCCTCTCATTAGTGTTGCAATGCAGTCGTGCATCGATTTGGTCGCCGTACCTTCGTTTGAATCCTGCTCTGGGTTGCCAGGCTGCATCTCTGTTGTTTAATTCTAGAAATAAATACTATTTTACTAGGTCGAAATTACAAATGGCATTGAATTTCCCATAGTTTGCCCACGTCCGTGGGCAAACTATGGGAAATTCAATGTCATTTGTATTTTGAATTTTGTATTTGATATACCCTTGATAAAATTAAAGTTTCGCCTTCGTTCTTTCGCTGGACACCGAGTTGCGACAGCTGTATCATTGCTGTTTGAAGCACTCGAATGCCAATCGCTTCTTTCTTTTTTTTCTAAACGCACATGTTTAGAAAGACGGGGCAAGTGCTTGGCTTGGATGGTGCTTTAATACTAAGTGTTAGGATGTTGGCATAATGCTGGCCAGCTGCGTGTGATTCCACTGGGTCTGGCCAGTAGCTCATCTGATAACTATCAGATCGAATCCTTTACGGGAGCACAGAGCTGACATTGTTATTCTGTAAATGCCAATCACGTCAACTGCAGTCTTGCTTCTCCACACCTGTAGAGTGTACCTTTTCACCTTTTGACTCCTAAGGTTCTTTGTCTGTTTTTATTTAACTTAATTTGATATAACTCCAGGGAAAAGTTAGTACTTTCCTAATTTTTAGCGTTCATTAAATATGGCAAGCTGCCTAAAGTAGCAAATGATTGAGGGGTATTCGTGCCCATCGTCCTTTCCTCCTCGTTTATGTTTTATTTTTGCACGTGTACTTCTGTACAGCTATCCATTGAAATGCAATTTATTTCCCTGAAACCATCGAACTTCACTGGGTCAGATTTTGGCCCGTGCGGTGAAAGACCAACCGAGCCCGTGGAAATACAAATGATGTGAATTCTTTAAACCGCTCAAATAAATCAGCTGCTTACTAAACGTGGTGTTTTGGGGAAACAGCCATTTAAGGACATTGTTCTTATTAAATATCGCGTAGGTCCTAGCTTTGTAATTGATATTACCAAGGCATCCACTTCCCCCCAACCCTGTCTCACATTCAGATATTTCAAAGGAAATTTGGCTGAAATCTTTCAGAATCAAATTAAATATATTTGCTTTGTATTATTAGGTTTTAGCTTTTTTTTTACATTATTCATTCAGGAACGTATGTTATGAATTAATTGTCGTAATATGATAGCATTTCCATTTAATAATCTTTAATTTAAATTACGTCTAAGTGAAAGCTACCCTGGCAATAACAATATCGCCTACTTCCGTTGATATTTTTTAAGATGTTTAAATGGTCCACCGTCCTTTCCTGTTGCATTTTGTAGCCACATTGTGGTTCACCATTTTCTATGTGAATTTCGTCTCCAGATGTGTAACAATTCATATCACACGAATACTCGAGAGTCATAATAACTGGACCTTATCTTCCAAGTACTGTGCAGATCTGGACATCTTTCTGCAATATACATTTTAAACATTCACTTTTCAATGTTCAGTATGTTATTTTGGTTGCGAATTGCGATAACATTGCCAATATACTTTAATATCTACCACATTACATCTCACTCAGTTGGCCTGACCATAAAGATACGGGGTCTAGAATCCACCCATCCATTATTGCATTCTAGTTAATAAACGAGAATCATTCTCCCAGGCTAGATATCCCTGGGTGGATGTGTTAGTCAACGGGGTTTGGGGCGAAACAAGTAAAGAACGTTCAAACTAATTTGTTTACAATGTGATAAGTTTAGTAAACAGTCAAAACACTTTGGGTTAAACATTAAAGAAAACAGGGAGATGTTAAACATTGTGACAAAATGTTTAATTGCTTATATTAATGTGGTTTCGAATTAAGTATGCGTCGACAATAATCCACAAATATACAGTGTATAGATTATTCTTATAACGTATTCATATCTTTACAAAATTCAAAACGTATTTGACATTCTAAAACGTTAATGTTAACAAAAATGCAACATGCCAGATATATTGGTTCTGGGCCAGGTAGCTGCTACCTGCAGAAGTCCCACGTGCTTGTTATTCCAACAGATCACGTATCACTCACTATTCAATGTGTAATGTTTTTGACTGACACAGACTTTCATAGATGTTTAAGTTTTTGTTTAATAATTGACCGGGGCAAAGGTCATGTGGCACTGGACCACTTAAGAGTTAACCATAGACCTGTAACACTGAAGCAACACCGTCGCTTGGTTCAGCCGAAGTTCGATGTTTTCATTATCTCGCTCCGCTTTTGAATTAAACGCTACTCATATTCTTAATGCCAAATGGTTGAGCTGGAATAGTAATGAACTGTCCAATTTTAATCTTTCAATTCTAAACAGAGCTCCTCGTTCTACGTCACTAATAGTTAATCCTACATTTCTTGAGCCTTTAATAGTTTTATAGGTTTTAAATGCATTTACGGGCTCATCAGAAATTTACAAGTGTTTTTACATCTAATCGGTCAGAACAAATAATCATACTTAGCTGGATTTCGAATCGATTCTAATCGGATGAAATTTATTTATCCGGGAGGAAAATCGTTGGACGTGGCAGGATATTAGAAGGGAACAAGGGCCTATACTGAACTCGGTAGCTGGCGACGGTAAGCGGGCATGAACTGCAAACTGAGAGAGGCAGCAACTAACTGAAAATAAAACAGGCTCCATATGAAAGAACGCGTTTTATATGTCAGTTTCGCCTGAAGTTAACCGTGTGTCCTTCCGCCCTTAAATGAGAGGAATGTGGACCGTTTTATATCTGCTTAATATCCACTACGAGCTTGCATAAGACACAATAGTTCTATTCGGTCGAACAACTGCGTAATATGCATCACGTTAAAGGAAGGAATGCGAGGGAAGAAATATAAATATAGCATTGTTTTACCGCATGCACCCTGAGGTTGAAACTTGCATGTAAAGTACCAATCCACCTCTAATTAAAATGATTTATATGTTCTAGTCTAAACGCGCACATAATTTTAAAAAGCATAAAAATAAAATAATAAATACAAGGACAGATAATCTTTTATTGTTTGTATCCATGTATGGGTAGCATAAAGGGAAATATAACTTTAAAACTTACAGGCACATTTAATTAGATATCATCGTTTGAACCCTCTCTTTGGGGAAAGGCGTAAGGCACGTTTCTTGGCTTTAGCCACAGTCGTTGCTGCAAGAAATATTTACAGCTTCTATCTTTCACAAGTGTATGAAATCATTCGGTACTCGGTACAAATACTTCAAATCTGCTGCTGCAGCTGTAGCCCTCCTTCACTGAACCATAACACATTCTACCTACTATCCAATTGGTTTGGTCAAAATATTTATCAAGCTAACTTGACGGAGGGGCACCACAGTAGTGTGTGCTGAGACCGAAAATAAATTGCTTCTCTTTCAACAATACTGTCATTTGTAAGAAATGCCGAAATGCCGCTGGAAAGACTGTTACAAAATGTAAAAACTTACTTTGATTCAGAGTTTTTTAATTTTATGCAGCCGAAACTTTGGTGGGAAAGGCGCCAAAATGCTACACTGTGTATAATGGAAAGGACATTTCCATCATGATCAGCCGCTAAGCAATTTTCAGCTTCTTTCTGGGTAACCAGCCTTATGTAGGGGCTGAAAGCAATTTCATTTTAAAAAAATGTGCTTTCTACAACAGACTTCCGTGTTCATGGAAAATTGATCCAAACTCCAAACTTAATAAAATGTAATAAAGACAAATCTGTTAGTGGACGGTCCGCCAGCTGGTGCTTGGAAAGAGACAAAACGGTTGATTTCAAACGTGGATCTGACATTTACGGGTTGGGTGTAAATTCCGCCTTATGACAAGCGCTGGAACGTCAAGGTCAACGCTGGCAACACCGCCCCGTGTGTGTCAATAGTTCTATTTTGCCCATCCGTGCGCGCTACTCTTCCTGGTTCACTTCGGAAGGCGATGGGGAATTATCCGTCTGTTTCTCGCCTTCTTTAATCTTCTCTTGCTCTGAAAGCTGCTCGCTTGTGGGAATGGAGTTCTTCTTTGGGCGACCTTTAGGCTTTGTCGGGGACTCCAGACCTCCGCCTTGCAATACCTTTCAAGAAGAAATAATATTTATCAACGCGCCACCACCAAAGGTTCTTGTTCAAAATCCATTGGCCGGAATACTTACTATTTTCTTCCACTTCATTCTTCGGTTTTGGTACCAAGTTTTCACCTGAAGTTGACTGAGACCCAGAGATTCTGCTAGGTCTATTCTGCATTTAAAAGTAAGCAAACACATTGGGGAAATCAAAATATAATTTCAAGCATAATTAACCACATTCCTGTCATAATTATTCCGCTGTTTGAAGGCCGTTTAGACGTGTAATTGAAGATTGCGCTTTGCAACTCTGTCCCTCGCTGTCCCACAAATACTCATTCTAAAGCCGCCGAGATTGTAAATGATGTTCACTGCTGTTAGAATTGTCCGCGTGTTCAGATTCAGCGAGCGCGACGCTATATCACCGCGACATCAAATAGACCAAATCAAATATGTGACATTGATTCCACACGTTAGTGAAAATGTTCCATTTACTGATGTGCCAGATTGTGCAATGCTTCTCTTTTTAACTCCTCGACCCGCTGGTGCCGGATGGAGCCAGATTAAAATTATTGTAAGGGGGGGCTTTTTCCAATTTGCTCGCACTAAAAACAACAGGTCTGAATTCAATAAACTATTAGAATGGTGTTAGTTATGATATATTCGAGTAGTGTAAAATGAATTCCTACGACGCTGAGCACCGTAAACTGTGTTTGTGTAGAGTTCTCTACATCTGTAAAGTGTTCGGAGTTACCTGTCTGGCGTTGAGAGATATTTCTGCTTTTCAAATCTTTTCTCGAGGCCCATTAACTGTAGTTCAGTAAAGACAGTTCGGCTCCTCCTGCCCTTTTTCCCCTTGTTTCCTGGGTCTGGACCTTGTTCGAGCTTTGACCGGAGGTGTAGGTCTAGCGGGAGATGGGGGCCTCCGGGACCACCGGCCAGACTCGACCCTCCGGAGATTAACGCCGAACCTAAAGGAGCAGCGAGGCTGCAGGAGATCGGACCCAACGGAAACTTGAAAACTCCAGCATGATCCGATTTCAAGCCAGCTGTAAACATCACGGACACAATATTAAATACGGTTACATTTAACTCAACGACCTTAATTACACATTGCAATTAAAACTGTCTTAACTAAATAAAAAAAATTAAAGTCTGAAGTCTGAAGAAAGGTCTCGGCGCTAAACGTCACCTACTCATTTTCTCCAGAGATGTTGCCTGACCCGCTGTGTTACTCCAGCATATTTGTATTTATCTTCGATCTTATTTAGATATTACAATTAAAACTGCCCTCGTTTACACAACAATAATCTCATCAAATAATTAGGTGAGTGCATGATCTGGGGTTTTTTACACGCAAATCCATCATACATTTTTGCCGTTCCACAAGCATATTGCTGCCAGGGTGATATAGATACATATGTATATATATATATATAAAGAGATACGCATTTTAAATTACATTGCAGACTTCTTTATAAAATGGCTCCGATCTTTTACCATCCTTATAGCACTGTTTAATTTGTCTTTAGTAGCTTAGTTTACGTATAGTAGCGACGTATAGGAACTATCCAGAGCAATGGTACCACACCGTTGCCTTTATACCCAGTAGGAAACAGGAAAGTATACTATTTACCACATCATTCACTGTTATTTTACAGTGAGTAATGGCTTGGCATATGGATTAAAAGAATCGTAGTATTTGCTTATGATATATTCTGTGGATTTGTATTAGTTAAAGCCAGCGTTGATTTTAAAGAATGTTGAAATTCGGTGTAACACGGTCCCTTTTACATGTTGCGTGTGTTACAAAGGATGAGGTTCCACTCGTTTAAATAAATGGTTCGATTATACTGGGGTTTTGGGGTCAGAATACTTGTAAACCATATATTTCCGCCCTGGGATGATACTGTTTATACAGCGCAAATGTGGTTGGGGTCTTAGTTAATATTAAAAGAAAACTAATCAGCGGATATATTTATGTTAGGTTACACATGCCATGTGAAATCTCTGCAGCGTGTGTTGTATAAAGCTAATCTTGCTGTCGGCTTGCAGTATCGGAAAGGTTGCGGCTTTGCCTAGATTTCATCACCTCATTCCCTAGGCCTCTTCCAATTATTTGCCGTATCTACTATTTCATTACATGCTCTGATTCGATTTGTGCTGTTATATAATCCGGATTGATGCGTTGCTTTATTTATTTATCTCTGTGTGCCGTTTAAAGCGTAAAATTGGATGAAGTTTACGGCACTTTCTGCTTCAGAATGGAGATCGTAGCGGCGAAGTGTCCCGTTCTCGTTCTAGTCTGCTCGATCAACGACCGCCGACGGTGGATAATGCCTTAAATTGGTTTTACACATAGAAATATTTCCAAGAAGCCGAGAATTTGCGAGCCGCGTTTTGGTAAAGTTGGTGAAAATAAATAACGGAGACGAGAGAGTTTGCACCTACCGAGATGACCGTGGTAGGGCCGGCTGTTGAGCAGAGCGTGGACACCGAATTTGAGGAGCTCACCTCCGTTCGCGGCTTTGCCTGAGCCCGTGGGTTCGGTCAATATCTCCTCGATCATGAAGCTCCTGTACCGGTGTGACCTGTAATCGTGGATCGGCTCGTGGGGTAAGTAATGAGCCCCCAGCTCCAGGGGATGCTGCATCATCGTGTCCACGCCACAATCCAAGACAAATCGCCAGCAAAACAGGTTGAATGGATCCAGGCGCCGCGATGGCCGATCGCTCTATCTCCCACAAGTCCTCTCAGTGCCCGACACCACAGCGCGTTTTCATTTCCACGCGATAAAGAGTGTCATTCCTGTACATTTTCTCCTAGGATGCAAAGTAAGTTGCCATTGTAACGAGCGTGATCCGTTCTCGGCTTTTGCTGTCGCGACCGGCCGCCCTGTTGCTTATTCGCTTGTGTTGATTTGCAGCTTTTCCCGATTTCTGAGCGGTTCGATGCTGTGGGCAGTGAGCGAGAGTTGGGAGCTTTGCAACATCATTAACTCACGTGATTTCTTCTTTCTCTCTCAATCCCTCGCTCTCTCCCCGCCCTGGGGGGAGCCTCCCAGCTCCTCCAACAGCCTATCGCTGCCTTCCTTGCCATTCATTAACTGAAAAACATCCCGCCCGTAACCGCAGGAGTCCGGATCGTAGCGAATACTGCGCGGATTCCTGCTTCCAAGCTAACACCTCCCAGCTTTTATTAAACAACGTAAATATACCAAAAGTTAGACGCGCGAGAAAAAAAATGAAGACAATAAACACGTTCGATAATTGCAATTGGTTTCATTTGCTGTTTTACTTAAATGCCGTGGCCTATTTGGCGCAGTTTATTGAAAACCAGCACATAATAAAGGTATTTGTTCAATCTACTGACTCAGCGGCCGAGTTCCCACCGTGTGGAGGTTCCACAACGCAAGGCTCTCGTTTATTGACTTTGCCCTGCATCGTTAGCGCTTCTAGCCAGTCGCACGGCCAATGAGGAAGTATGGCACAACAAACAATGAGTTAGGATGTGTGTTTTTTTAATATTAGCCCCCAAATTGAGCCTCCAATGTCACGTGGTCCCCCTCCTAAAATGGGCCTTTTTTCGGATGATGAAAATGGAGGTTTGCAATTGAACACAAAACCACTCGCCTCCACGTTACTCCTGCAACACTCTGCAATCCCCCCAGAAATGGTCACGTTTAGGATAAATTTCTCCCCTTCTCTAATCATTGTGACATTAATTCATCCCGCTGTCCATCCATACCCCCAACCCTGTCTATAATCTCCGCGGTTTTAAGATTGGTTTAAATAAAACGGAAAACAGACATGGTGTGAGATATAGGTTACACAAAAAAGCTGGAGAAACTCAGCGGGTGCAGCAGCATCTATGGAGCGAAGGAAATAGGCTACGTTTCGGGCCGAAACCCTTCTTCAGATGGTGTGAGATATATATCTTTCCCAAAGGAGACGCTGATTTTCTTCTGATTAACAGTGAAATGTAGCGATTGACAACTATTCAATGGATTCGAAGTGCAACGTAGAAACTGCAGACAAAATAGTCTGTGACATACTGGTAGAAACATACATTGTCTCCTCCACTGCCTCTTGGATCAGACACACTATGTCAGCTTACAAATAAACATTTATCCCCTCCCCCCACAAAATACAGTCAAACAATATGTATGTACGTTACGCCAGGCCCGGATTTAGTTCCTGGCAATTACAGCCCGTGACAGTTTTAAACAATGCGAATGAGTTCAATCATTTGCAATCCCTTCGAACATTTTGCTTCACTTCTGTCCATTTTCTGAATGACTGCTCGCAAGTTGCGCCCTGCGTGGCTAAACCTAAACATTCAGGGCGAAATAATTTCATGTCGTATTTTTAAATGTCGAGTTGGGGGGCCGCTTTGTTATGAATTATTGACAATTAGCATTTACGCTGATCATTTTCTCCCAACTAACTAACAAGACAAGTTATAAGGCCACGTCGTAATCATGGAGTTGTAAATGGGCGACAGGCACAACATGCTGGAGTAGCTCAGTGGGCCAGGCAGCATCTCTGGAGAGAAAGAAAAGGTGAAGTTTCGGGTCGAAGCCAGAATAGGGTGTAATAGGGGATTCTACCGCAAGCAAACTTGACTGACTGGGAGTCGGCGATAATGCGCGGCCTATTAGGTCGATTCTACCTGTAAGACGTCCTACAATTAAATAACACAACATCATTTTCACAATTCAGAACATATTCCAATAATTGAAAGCGCGCCTGGGTGGGTATGGTTTAGATTTTGGGGCCGTTAGATTTATTTCCGCGGATGGGGGTTAAATCTTTAAAGTCGTCAGAAAATGCGTTATAAACTTTTTGTACATATTCTTAAATATTTATTTTACTTTTCAGAGATGTTTATTCTAATTGCAGGCTGCTCTCTCTTTTTATTCTCGAATTGATAACGGTGGAGTACTGTTAACTAGGAATAAGCCTGACATTTATTAAGCCTCATGATACGAGCTCTTTCGTGCATCTCAACTTGAATATGCAACGGAAAACATGTCCAAATATGTCCCTTTCTGTGCCAGTTACCAGAGAAGATAAATTATGTTTTGTCCACTTGGTGATAGAGTTCGAAGCAGGCTTTACAAGAAAATACACATTTTAGCTTGAGTTCGCTTAAGACAGATAACCAGATCTATAATAGTTGTTGAAATTATTATTAATGTCAGATTGCAATGCTACGGTAATTTTAATGGCGTAACAACTAGATGTTAAAAGGAGAGCACTAACTCGCGTAATAAAACGTCTTCCCCGCTAAACCAAATGTTTGCGTCTCAGTTCTAAGTCCCCAAACGTTACATAGAATGTCATGTAAATGTCAGAATAATAGATTATGCGCTAGCGTAATTAGGGCACCTGACACGTAGACAAGTTTTGATTAATTTTCTGTTTACCTTTCCTTTGATTAAGCGGATCAAGTTTGTTCCTTTATTCCCGCCATTCACCACGCTAACTTTTTTAGTATCTTCAAACATTAAAACTTCTACATGTCGCCATAGCTGGAATGTTTTTTTTCATTGCTCAGCAGAGTTGCCTATTAAATTTTCGCAGTCTCTCAGTATGATTGTGGGAACGGCCCAGTTTTCCATTCTACATCAAATGCATGCGGTTCATTTTAAATGTATTTTGCTGTCCGAGTCATAAAACGTTATTTCTCGGACCCGCTAATAAAGCTGAGTTAAAATAAGTGGAAAGACTCGCTTGGAAAACCGTTGGTATTTGGTAAGCTTCCTGATGAGTAGAATAAAAACAACTCAAAAAATCGATCCCATTTTAAAGTGGCAGAACGATGAAGAGGAACAGGCAGCATCTCTGGAGAGAAGAAATGAGTGACGTATCGGGTCGAGACCCTTCTTCAGACCCTTCTCCAGTCTGAAGAAGGGTCTCGACCCGAAACGCCATCCATTCCTTCTCTCCAGAGATGCTGCCTGTCCGGCTGAGTTGCACCACGTTCTGTGCCTAAATTCAGTTTAAACCAGCATCTGCAGTTCCTTACTACAGAGAACAATGAAGGGGTTCCAGAACCAGTGCACTAGCTGGAGTCAGATAAAGAGGCACGCGTAATCTTCGGTAAAGAAATCCACGTTTAAATCTCCGATCTGAACTCGCCTCGTTAACATTGATGGCTTTACAATGTTTTGGCTTTAAAGTCCATTTTCCTCTATAAATCGTAACTCTTTGAAAGAACTGGCAAATTACACGCGGACTGCTGATATACTGTGCGTGGAATAAGGTTGTTGCTTTATTGACGTTTTTTTTTTTTTTTTTTCAAACTTATCCATTAATTGGTTGGCATTGTCCACACGCAGTGGGCAATTGGTTTCGAAGTTACATTTGGAAAAAAAATATCTCGTGGCAAGTCATTCCCCACGAGCAAAGTGAAGGTGCCTGAACAGGCATAGGAAGGTTTGACAGATGCTGTATATTAGGGAAATGTGGAAATTAAATGACAGGAAGAAGTGTGTGTGTGAGGAAATATATTTCTGATCGATGATTGCATTCATATAAAACAACACAATGTATTGCTTCTCAAGTTTTCCACAAGTAAATTAAAACACAATTAAACATCAAAATACTGATTAACCCCTCTAATGAAATCTTTCATATTGTTACTTATGCGTTTTTGTTCTTATAGCGATGAAGATGATTTTCCTCCCGATGAATCAGCTGAAGTTTACTAAATCATGGACAACATTTGAGGACAGCCCATTCCATCTCTCCGCCTGAACTATACGCTGTTCACCCCGATGTGATGTAACGCTACATTCTACACACTTGCAACACAATACTCTTCGTCTGTTTGTTGTAGGATGCAACTGCAGATGCTGGTTTAACCCGAAGATAGTACAAAAAGCTGGAGAAACTCAGCGGGTCAGAGAGCACATCTGGAACAAAAATGAATAGGTGTCTGAAGAACGGTCTCGATCCGTAACGTTACATGTTCCTTCTCTCCAGGGATGATGTCTGTCCCGCTGAGTTACAACAACACGTTGTGTCTATCTTCTGTTTATTGTGGCACTATATGCCGCATTGTTTCTCTTTTTGCATTTCCTGATACACTCATGTATGGTATAATTTACTTCGATGCCACGGGAAACAAATATTGCCAATCATTAACTAATTACACCGCGGCGTGAGATATAGAATGTTCCTTGGTTGGTGTATGGTGTTGAATACTAAAATAAAAAAAATAATTTATCATATTATGCATTACTCACATATTCTGTAAATGTTCTCAATACATGGTAAACTCATGCATTGGGTATTATTTGGACTAAGGTTGTTTACGATCTTATGTTAAATTTAAGCTACTCGTATATAAGCCTCATTCGTTAAAATCCTATCATTATGCGCCCATTGTCTCATAATACAATTCTAAAACGGTCCACAACTCCGCCTTTGGGGTGGACAGATACTTGGTGAATCGCTGGAATTTGCAGCGAATGCTAAAAGCAGAGAGTTACATTTTAGAAATATAATAAATGTCGGGAAACGTGCATTTTCTAGATCATGTTAAGTATGAATAACTTATTTAAAAAAAGCAAATTAAAAGTGTCGGTCTTGTTATTTTCAATGTCTATATAATTAATAATAATAGAAGACAATGTTAAAATTATTACGTGTGCTTAATTATTGAATTATTTATAATGTAGATATACAACATTCCGCCATAATTCAATATTACTGCTTGATTGTTTTTTTTAATTTCTACAACATTTTTGTTTACTTTCGCCGACTGTTTCAAAGGAAGATTTTTGATTAAAGCAACTCGGCACCTGCTATAACGCCAGATTTGGACGCCTTCCGTTTCATCCAATCGGCTAATTTCTTCATAAAGCATGACCAAGTTCAAAATAAATTGCTAGAAGCTAGTGCACCAGAAGACCAGCAAGCGAGCCGTACGAGTAACTTAGCAAAGAATGTTGGCATATGGTCTTCAGTTCCGTTCCTGTGAAGCGCGCTGGAATGTTTTAATACATTATATGCGCGATACAAATGTAAGTTGATGCTATTGTCGATAATAACATGGTAGGTATATGATTATGAAAACTGCTAGCGTTCGAAACCGGTTAAAGATTCAAAACTTTTTTTTGGCCAATTCGGCCTTAGTTTTCACAAAAGCAATGAAACCTCCAGTTGGGGTTTTTCATTGTTTATGTGTAAGTGTGTGTAGAGCACTGTTGCCCCCCGCTATTATCTAGACGTGTTCGTTATTTGAAATTGGTTCTGAGTTACTATCCTGGCATTGAGAAAAACTACTGAGAAGGTCACGTGAATTTTAATTGATAGGATAAGCGTGAGTCTTTGTGAAATCGTGCAAACGGCGAATTCCACACCGCTTGTTGAAGAACAGTATTCTGCTTCAAAGCTCTGTGGACAGTTACAAATAATATACTCCAACGGGAAGATATAGTCACCATTTAATACCAACGAGGGATTCTATTTTAACATATTACATTTTATATTCCATGTTCATATTCCATATTAAAATTCGCATTAAAGTTAGCAAAATCGGGAAATAATTAGATAAACATGTCTTTACATTTTTGTGTAGGAAGGAACTGCAGATGCTGGTTTAAACTGTAGATAGACACAAAAGCTCGAGGAACTCAGCGGGACATGCAGCATCTCTGGAGAGAAGGAATGGGTGACGTTTCGGGTCGAGACCCTTCTTCAGTCTGAAGAGTTACTCCAGCTTTTTGTGTCTTAAAGCTATTTGTCTGTATTTCGAGTTTGTAGATGGATGCTACTAATGCCAAAATTAAGACAATACATTTCCTGTTCTACAAAACCAAATGTGTACAGTGTATAGGGTTGACAGTGTAGTAATTCGCTACAATATCGAGCTGCCACACTATGTGGGTGGGTAGTCAATGTGCCCGTGACCGCATGGGCATACCTGCACACATGTGTTTGCAATTGGAAATGACCCGCGCTGGGTAGTTCTACCGTATTGCAGAGAAAACCATGGCTCAAGGGCAACAGCATGGGACAATTAGTCAATGTAACTTCCATTTGCACATTCTAACGGCGCTTGATTTTCCGGAAAGTTGTTAAATATCTCCGAGTGCCACAGTGCACTAAATAACGCAAGCGTATCTGCAGTTTTTGAAAGAAATAGTGCGCAGACACTCCGACAATTATATTTCCCGAATAAATTTCATATCTGCCCACGGTTTAATCACGGCACGGGGAAGATCTTTTTCGGTACAATTGTATTTCTATCCAATCGCAACGTAAATGGTCCCGCTTCATGCTTTACAGGAATGCAGAAACTGTACCAGTCCGTTGTTACCCGTTCAATTTCCCCCAACCCGCTCGATAGAAAGTGTGTAGGAAAGAACTGCAGATGTTGGTTTAAATCGAAGGTAGACACAAAATGTTGGAGTAACTCGGCGGGACAGGCAGCATCTCTGGAGAGAAGGAATGGGAGGCGTTTCAGGTCGAGACCCTTCTCGGTTACTCCAGCATTTTGTGTCTACCGCTCGATATAAATGCACAACTAACTGATGGCGGGATACTCATGCCACATGTGGAGGGAAATATATAAAAGCGGCAAAAGTCTCAACGCATAACAATGACTTGTTTCTTCTTTATCCCACTTTCTCATCCGCTCCCCACACATTAGCGGCAATTTTGCAGAGGCAAATGAACCTACACACAAGCGCGTCTTTGCGATGTGGGAGTAAACTGGAGCACCCGGGGGAAACCCACGCGATCACATGGAGAACGTGCAAACTCCATACAGACAGCACATGAGGTCAGGATCGAACCTGGGTCTCTGGCGCAATGACATTGTCATTGTCATTACCTCGTCAATGCCTAGTAGTTAGTCCCTGCCTCCATATTGTACAGGAGAGCAAGAGCAGCCACTGCCTGGTCGAATGCGCTGGCTATGAGATGTTGGTCCTCAAATAGTGTCATTCAGATTGCCAAAGGCTGTTGCAATCACAGTGAAGGTAATAGTGAAAGCTTCTATGTAAGGCTTCATTGAGGGATGACTCTCGAGAGATGAGGAGAGGTCCACGTCCTACAGAATCTTGTCATGGACATTTACTATGCAATGTAGTCCGCTGTGCTAGACTGGGAGAGGATCTTTGTTTCGCAGACGTAACATTGAAGAAGATGCCTAAGTGTATGTTTTGGTGAATATTGCGACATTGACCTGAAACTCCTCCAAATGTGCACACACGCACGTGTTGCCCGCAGACTGCAGCTTCGTGGCAGAGGTTGTGGTGAGTGGTTTCTGGAGTGGAGATAATGTAGGTTTAAATTACCATTTGGCTTGTGCAATAGCTGTGTTCCAGCAGAACGCTTGTTCGAGGTGAGTTGGTGCAAGAGCGATTGAGAGTGATGATACAGTCTTGTTTGGCATTGAACAATGGTGTAGCTGGTAGATCTGATGCCTCACACAAAGGGTGGTGCGTGTATAGACCGAGCTGCCAAGGGAGGCTGGGACCATCCCAACGTTTAATAAACAGTTAGGTACATGAATGACGGGTTTGGAGGGATACGGGCCAAACGCGGGCAGGTGCATCTAGTGTAGCTGGTGTTGGCTGGTGTAGGCAAGTTGGGCTGAGTGGCCTGTTTCCACGCTGTATCACTCTGTGACTATGACAGCTCTGCAATCGCACGTTCAATACTGACCACTGGTGCTGCCTTTGTGGAGTTTACATGTTTTCCATGTGACTGCGTAGATTTATGAGTACTCCAGTTTTCTCTCGCATCACAAAAACGTGCGGGTTACTTGATAACTTGCTCATTGTAAAGTGCCATGAATGTGTGGATCAGAAGAAATTGCTTGGAATTTGGAGAGAATGAAATGGGTCAGTGCAACTGGTAGAACTGCCACCTCACA
Source organism: Leucoraja erinaceus (assembly GCF_028641065.1). Taxonomy (NCBI): domain Eukaryota; kingdom Metazoa; phylum Chordata; class Chondrichthyes; order Rajiformes; family Rajidae; genus Leucoraja; species Leucoraja erinaceus. The sequence continues at coordinate 36,291,162 of NC_073392.1, forward strand.
ATGTCAGTGAGAAAATGAGATGACATAGAAGTCATGTGGACATGTGATCAATGGTCAGATTGGATTCAGTGGGCCAAAGATCTGTTTCCATGCTGTGTCTCTAAACTAAACGGGTGCTTAATGGACTCCACGGATTTGGCTTGTCTACGTGTAGAATATATATAGTGCAACTGTAAAACGGAGAAGAATTTTCAGTGCATTGCCAAATTTGAATATGGTGTTTAGTGGTTGATCATGTTCTCTGCATCTCTCTTGCATCTCTCGTGGAGTTGGTGTGCTGCGAAGATCATGTCCGATGTGTCTCTATATTATTGACACCCACATGCAATTCATGCTTCAGTTTCCCAGGAGAAGGCAGCTTAGGAGAATTCTTATGACGACTTCCCCTATGCCAGGCAGTAATGAGCGCTCTGCTGTCATGCAATTATATTTGCCTCCATTCTCAAAGACGACCACGATCACTGTGTCCCTGACATATCCCTCTCTTCTCAGACATGGGACACGAGGGTGTGAATTTGCGACGTGAAGAGTTCACCTCCACTGACTTTTAAAATGTGAGCAGTAATACCATCTGCTATTGTTTAGTCAGCATATGATATCCATATTATTTTTTAAATCTGACAATGCAACAATGAGACTGGAACAGTAGGTTGTTGTGGGGTGGAAGTTGAGGGTGTTCATGTTATGGGCAGAATCATGATTGGGAAGCATTTTGAATCGGTCCATCCAGTGGAAACTGAATACTTCTGTCTGAACAATTTGCCTTTGATATTTGATTCTAAGCTGGGTGCTTAATGTTTGGATCGTTGATGGTCTTGGGGCACTTTAGAACCCTCCTTGTCACGCTTATCAGTAATTTGCTGCCCTCTTCCACGCATCATCTGTTCTTCTGGTCATTGGTTTCCTATTGAGCTTCACCCTTCAGGAATCTGCGAAGCTGTAACTCTCCATTGATGCTTGGTGGTTTCCAATTCAAGAATGTTTTGTAAGTGTCGTTGATTAACCCTTGGATCTCCAGGCCATTCTCAGTTTAAACTCGTTACAGATTGAGAATAGAAGAGAAGTGGAGAATGTCTCGACAGTGTTAATTATGGTGGACTTCAGGGCTGTTTGGATGGATGGACACTGCTGCTCATGTCGCTTGGGGGAGGTCATGTCTCTGTAAGCTGCTGTTTGTCAAAAGGCAAGGCAAAGCATGAAAACATTATTAAAATATAAAAGGATAGGCACACAATTCTGGAGTAACATCGGGACAGGCAGCATCTCTGGAGAGAAGGAATGGATAGCGTTTCGGGATGAGACCCTTCTTCAAACTGAGAGTCGGGGGAGAGAGAAATTATATAAAATTCTGATACATGTATCAGTGGGTCAGAAATAACATCAATCATTTCTTTAGGGCTATTATAATTTGTCGCTGTATTTAGAGCTATTTTCCCCTGGTAGATCTGATCGCAGGAAGCAACGACATATCATCGTAAACAGCGAAACATCAGTACCAGTTTTATATGGCAGGAATACGAGAGTCGTTCTCACGTAAATAATTTACGGCTAGTAATAAGAGTCAACATTTTTTTTGTTCTGAATTGTATTTTTGTTCGGTTTTGAATGTATCTATTACAGTCGATACATGAAAGTTATCGGAGCTTTAATACGAGGTTAGCTGGTGGATTTCAAAACGTGCCAGGAATTGTAAAAGGAACAGATACCAAATGTTCGTTCCATTTTTTTACAGCACCAGATATCTCTCCTCCCCCCCCCCCCCCCCCCCCCCCCCCCCCCCCCCCCCCCCCCCCCCCCCCCCCCATCCTCCCCCACCCCCACCCCCCACCCCCACTACCCCCTTGTTCTGGTTTTCCCTGAGCAATATAAATACTTTTGGAGTGACGTTGCGCCATGTAGTAACACGGTTCGTTAAGTAACTGTTTACTAAGCGATACTTACATTTTGAAGCCCCTTAGGGGAAAATAAAAGCAATCCTCGGGACAGAAGCCAACCATTTAATTATTATACCAAAACATAATGAAATGGGGTGTAATGGCGTGCGAGAACATGCATATGGCCAGGTTCCATCAAACTTCGAACAAATGCTTCCTTTGCAATAGGTCATGTCGATGAACCAACTATTCCATGTGCCATACTGATCTTCAAAATCTTACTTTCCGCGGATATAGTTTCTAAAAAAGTCGATCCCTGTGTCCAGAAACTCACCGGTGTGTTATATAATTAATGGCTACCAACAGCTACTTTCACAGTTAAACCCTTCCGAGTTTGCCTTCACACAACTGGGAATGTGTTTCAGGCATCGGATCGACGCTCCACCTTGTCTTTCACTCGGTCTTCGTATCCTGAAAATCCTCTTCAGTTAGTTTCACTTTTATTATCAGATTCTGAGATTTTGCAAGAATGAGACCTTTGTCAATTTTTGCAAAGATTGTTATTCTATTTCCCGCCGATTTCGCGCAGTAATTAAGATGAATTGTTGTTTCAAATATTAAGGAAACGCCTTGCGCCGCTGGTACTTTTAGACGGTGCCTTTAAATCATCTGTCTGTTTGTTTGTGCCTGGTTTAGAGATCCTGTTGTCAGTTATTCAAACATTTAATTTGAACAGAATATTACGTGCCTTCCCCACTAATCTGTAAAGGATCTAGATTGTGTCGGAAGGGACTGCAGATGCTGGTTTAAACCGAAGATAGTTTAAACCGAAAATGGTTTAAACAGGGTTGAATAAGAGTCTCGACCCGAAGCGTCACTTATTTCTTCTCTCCAGAGATGCTGCCTGACCCACTGAATTATTCCAGCATTATGTGTCTGTCTATTGTTCTATATTCATCGAGGATGAATTCGGAATTAAGTCTCTGGTAAAGAGGATGTGAAATTATTACGTTCGGACTGGGCGGACAATTTGGAGGGTACGATAGAGCTTCATTTTCACTAATTTTGCCGTCGATGTCAACTCCATTTAAGTGTGAATATGCATCCAGAAGCGTTTAGTTCCCCAGACCAATTTAAACAACGTACGAATAAATGTTTCCACATCAATAATTGCGACATTTAAGATTATAATATTTCTGATAAGGATGAATCGTTGTTTATTGATGATTTGTTTAACTGTTTTGCTCACTTTACATGATTACCTAATTTAAAAAAATAACATCGGCTAAATTTGTAAAACGTTTACTTTTATGGGTCTAAACACACTTGAATTTATTTCGTCATTAACAGTTTAGTAATAGTTTTGTCATTGCGGATATTAAAACAATCCTACAAGTCAGCGTAGTAAAATAGCGGCCGCGTTAATTGCAGAATAACGCACCGCGTTAAACACCATGTATTGCATTCACTTATTGAATCGTCAAATCCATCGTATTATTTAAGGAACATTTGCACTGCAACATTAAAAATATAACAATGAGGATTCAGATCGCCTCCTCTGGGCATCGGCAGTCGACGTTGTAACAGTTTCGCGACAACAGTTTTTAACTACGATATCTCTCACAACTCAGTTGCCCATGAATAGTTAAAAAACAAAAGGCTGCAGGAACTCAGCGGGTCAGGCAGCATGTGTGGGGGGAATGGACAGAAGTCTGAAGAAGGGTCTCGACCCGAAACCTCCCCCATTCCTTTTCTCCAGAGATGCTACCGTTCCCGCCGAGTTACTCCAGCATTTTGTGTCTATCGAGGGCAATGGACAGGCTACGTTTCGGGTTGGAACCCTTCTTCGGACAGACTGTGCCCATGAATGCCCATATTCCACAGTAAAGTGACTCTGACGTTTGCTTTGAAAAGCCCCGATTCTGAAGCTCAGTCAAATGATTTTTAGCACATTGACGTCCACTTCGAATGCGTTTTTGAACATTTTTAGAGTTGCCAGTCTTTGAGTGAACCCAATTGGTATGCGGCTGGGATCCGGTTATTATTTGGCAATTAATCCATTTATTAGAGACTGGGGAAATCAAACAGAACCTGACACAAAAGCGCTTCTCTCCAAACGACGCTCTGGAAACCACGCTCTGAACTCGGGTGAAAACGGGCGCTGTGGAAATAAAGATATCCTTAGTCTCCATTTCTAAATTTGAAAAGCCCTTAACGAATGGAAATTGAACACATTTAAAAGCATTTTTGAAATCGCTATTTATCTTCGATGCTCCAGGGAAACGTAAAATGTCTGCCCCTGAATCTCAACATCACATTTGACAACAAATTCCGAATATGCGTCAATAACCCAGTGTCTTCAGCGCAGTGCACAAAGCTGCACTGTAACTACTACACAAAGCAAGTCATTTTGGATAACCAAGAGCTCCCTTTGGACAACTATGCAATGCATTTTGCTTCTATTCCATAATTTGAAAACGTCAGTTAAGGAATTGCCCAAATACTTATGAAATGTTTAGCCGCTGAGTGCTGTAGTTGTTAGTTGCTGTCCAAAAAAAATACATTTAACACCACATATATTGGTTGGAAGTGATCACATTGTGAACGGAACAAGGCGTCATTTGGTGCCATTTGGTACATGGATTTGACTTTTATGATGTGTGAAACTGGATGTTTTGAAGCAGCTTCGGTACAATAAAGTAGCAAAATAATCCCAATCGCAATTGATAACTGATCAGAGAGTCTGGTTTAAACCCAAAACAGACGTGGATAAGCCATTCTGCATGTGTAGGAAAGAACTGTAGATGTCAGTTTACACCGAAGAAAGACACAAAATGCTGGAGTAACTCAGTGGAACAGGCAGCATCTCAGAAGAGAAGGAATGGGTGATGTTTTGGGAGTCGAGACCCTTCTTCACAGTCAGGGGAGCGGGAAACGATAGATGTAGATGGTAATTATGAGCTTGAAGAAGGGCCACAACCCGAAACGTCACCATTCCTTCTATCCAAAGATGCTGGCTGTCCCGCTGAGTTGCTCCAGCCATTCTGCATGTTGTCCCGTGAAATTGCCTAATTTTGATTCAAGCCGATCCTTTAAATACAGAAGGAAGTTCGGCGTTGTCGTTTGTGGCAGAGGGTACCGATCATCTTATGAAATAAAACACAAATGTATGTTTCAGTGCAGCAAAGTCTGAAGAAGGGTCTCGGCCCCAAACGTCACCCATGCGAAGCTTCCATCCAGAGATGCTGCCTGTCCTGCTGAGTTACTCCAGCATGTTGTGTCTGTCTTCAGTGTAAACCAAACATCAGCGGGTCTTTCCTACAAATAACAATTTGAAAATCAAAGTGATTGACTAAGTAATATAAAAATATAACTAAGGGAAAGTCTCTAACAATATGTTATTTAGGTCTTTAAGAAGAAACTGCAGATGCGGGAAAATCGAAGGTACACAAAAACGCTGGAGAAACTCAGCGGGTGCAGCAGCATCTATGGAGCGAAGGAAATGGGCAACGTTTCGGGCCGAAACGTTGCCTATTTCCTTCGCTCCATAGATGCTGCTGCACCCGCTGAGTTTCTCCAGCATTTTTGTGTACCTGTTATTTAGGTCTGTTTGTCAGTTAAATAAACTGTTGTTTACGGTGCGAATGTTGTTTGCGCCGTAATTAGCCTTTCCGGATCTAACCCTTTCGGCTAACACCTACCCTTTCGGTTCTAACTGCCTCTTCAAAATTCAAGATCGAGCTGTCGATAATCGGATATTATTATTAATTATCCCACCGAAATACCCAAGTGGGAACTCTTGAAGGGCTCTCGAAAACAGTACAACTCTGGCAAAGATAATTTAAGCAGACGAAGCTGCTGTAACAAAAATGAATAGAACATTGAACATACCTCAGGAAACGACCCTTCGGCCCACAATGATTGTGCCAAACATTACGTCAAGTTAAACTGATCTCATCTGCATGCATGTGATTCACGTCCCTCCATCCCTTGCACTTCCTTGTGCCGATCTTAAAGCCTCCTGAAGGTCACTATTATATCTGCCTCCACCATTACCGATGGTCTCTGTGTGAAAAAAAACTTGCCCGCACATTTCCATTAAACTTTCCGCCTCTGGCCTTAAAGGAATGGAATGGAATACTTTATTGTCACATGTGACAAGGCACAGTGAGATTCTTTGCTTGCACACCCAAGATACACAAATAGTGGCCACTATGGTGCTGACAACGTTACAAAATACGCCGGCTACATCTTAGTTCTCCTCCCCCCCTCCCTGGTCCCCATTGTCAATTATTCTCTCTCACCCCCCCCCCCCCCCCTCCCCCCCATTGTCCACTGGTCTTCTCCTTCCCTCATGGATGCCCCCCCCCCCCCCCCCCATGCTGGGTCCTCCATTGTTCTTCATTGTTTACAAGGTTAATTCCGGGGATGGCGGGACTGTCATATGCTGACAGAATTGAGCGGCTGGGCTTGGGAGTTTAGAAAGATGAGAGGGTACCTTATTGAAACATATAAGATTGTTAAAGGTTTGGACACGCTAGAGGCAGGAAACATGTTCCCGATGTTGGGGGAATCCAGAACCAGGGGCCACAGTTTAAGAATAAGGGGTAAGCCATTTAGAACGGAGACGAGAAAACACTTTTTCTCACAGAGAGTTGTGAGGCTGTGGAATTCTCTGCCTCAGAGGGCGGTGGAGGCCAGTTCTCTGGATACTTTCAAGAGAGAGCTAGATGGGGCTCTTAAAGATAGCGGAGTCCGGGGATGTGGGGAGAAGGCAGGAACGGGGTACTTATTGGGGATAATCAGCCATGATCACATTGAATGGCGGTGCTGGCTCGATGGGCCGAATGGCCTACTCCTGCACCTATTGTCTATTGTCTATTGCCTCCCCACCCCCCACCCCCTTATCACTAAGCCCTCTAGTGTTGTCATGTCCACCCTGAGAAAAAGGTTCTGACTGGCCACCTTATCCATGCCTCTCATTATTTTATATACTTCTATCAAGTCTCTCCTCAACCTCTGATGTTCCAGAGAAAACAATGCAAGTCTCTCCGATCTCTCCCTGTAGCTGAAACCCTCTAATCCAGGCAGCATCCTGGTAAACCTCTACTGAACCCTCTTCAAAACCTCCACGTGTTTCCTGTGATCAGAACAGCATGCAATACTCCAAATGCGACCTAACCAAAGTCCTCTAGAGCTGCATCATGACCTCCTGACTTTTATATTGAATGCCCCTAGTAATGAAGGCAAGCTTGCTGCATGCCTTATTTTTCACCCTGTCTACTTGTATTGTCACATTCAGTGAGCAATGAACTTGGAATCCAAGATCCCTCTGCACATCAATGCAGTTAAGGGTCTTGCCATTAACTGTATACTTTCCCCTCACATTCAACCTCCGAAAGTACAACACCTCATACTTGTTTGGGTTAAACTCCACCTGCCATTTCTCTGCCCATTTCTGCAGCTGATCTATATCCCATTGTATCTTCTGACAACATTCCTCACTTTCTGCAACTCCTCCAATGTTGGTGTCATTAGCAAACATACTCACCAACCACCTACATTTACGTCCAGGTTATTTATTCAAAAGTAATTTCTTACTTAATTAGAAGGAGGTCCTTTCAGGCCACCGTCCATCTGGCTCACATTTTCGTGAAATGTCTCTGTAATGATAAACATGTTTTACTTTTAAACAAATAAATCTATGTTTCATGATGCTTTTTTATATATATATCCCACGTGCAGAATATATTCCTGTGTTCAATATAGTACAGGGATTATCAAGCACATCTTAAGTACAGATTATTTTATATCACTTTTTCATTGACCTTTCTGAAATAGAATTTATAGAAATATCGAGTCAACATTTTTGGCTATTTATTCACCAACAACATTTCACATTTTCAAATGTAAACCCATTGAGCTGGTAAAGTACTGAAGGTGCTATCTCCTGTATCATAAGCTTTAAATGATCACAAATGCTTCAAAGCAAGACGTGTGTTTCAATATTTTATTGATCTCCTTCAAATATATCCTAAGATTTCTAAAAATTGTTGGACGTTGATTTCAGCAAAATATCTCTCTTGCCATTATTATTTATAGTGTGCATTTTGGCATGGCATAAAATTTTAAATGTTATTAGTATTTTGTGAGCAAAAAAAAAAGGCTATGTGTAAGGAGGATAAACATGGTGGTAGAGCGGGAGAGCAGGAGTAAGCATAGAGGGGGAGCAACAAGAGACTGGTTCAGAGCCCTTGTCAGAGAGAGGAAGAGAACTTCAAAGTAGGCTTACATAAAGGCTGTGTCAAATATTCTGGGTCAATGATGCTTTCTTCATTAGAAAATACAGAATCAAACTGGTCGGATAATATTTTACAGTTTATTTATTTTTTAATATTTTTATTAGAAGTGATGTACAATAATAATAATAATAATAATATAATTCATGAATAACACATTACATTTCATGTACAACTTCTTATTTTTAATTTAATAGTAGAAAAAAAAAGGTAAGAAAAGCAAGAAATATAGAGAGAGAAAGTATTGTATAGCTCGAAAAAGAAAAGCGGCGGTGATGTGAACTAAGCAAAAAGAAAAAGAATAGGAAAGTAAAAGAGAGAAGAAAGAAAAAAGAGAAAGAAATTGAAAGGGATATGCCTCCTTCATATCTTTACCCACCTCTCACCTGATTCTGAATGACTTTGCCTGATAGGACGAATCTCATATCTTCAAGGTGTAACATTTCCGTCATGTTTGAGATCCACATTTTGGACGTCAGTGTGAGTGCGTTTTTCTAATATTTTACAGTTTCAAAGTCAATATTAACCTATTAAGTATGACCTTCTAAAAGACTGCACCAGAAGTGAAAATGTCTATTACGGTTCTACTTTTGGAAGGCGTACCATGAAATCCAGCATGCTGTTTAATCTGTGTCTATCATTGGACTATTCTGTACCTGGCTCTTCATTCTCTGCTGTTATAACGTTGTTAACCAGGAAATAAGTCTTTACAGTGCTATTTGGCTTAATGAGGCGAGTCTCATTAAGCCAATATTGATAGAACCTCATTATCAAGTAGTGGCACAATGACAGAGACATTTCAACTTTATATTGAGAACAATACCAATCATGAATGGGTTAAGGAAAAAAGAAAAATCGCGAAACATGTTCACATTTGTAATTCCACTTTTGTAGGTTTTAGCTGCGTTGACATAATTGATAAAATTGAACCATTTAATTTATTTATATCATTGGCGCATTATATTCTTGAAGACCTCACTCAGTTGGGCAGAAAAGAAAATAAGTTCCTGTAAGGCTAACAATATCAACATAGATTGGGGTAAGTGGGTACATAAGGACTGCATTATTATCTTTTTTACAGCTCATATTCTTGATACTAATCTTTGAGACAATAGTTATGCATTGGCTAATGATACATGACTGGTTCCTCGACTATGATTTATAACTGGCAGCATCATGTTCCACACATATAAATCATTAAGAAAACTCTGTTTATACTTTTATCCTGGACATCAAATGGATCTCTCAGATAGCATTGGTATCCATTGAATTATGTGCATAGAGTCATAGCGTGAAACAGACCCTTCGGCCCAACTTACCCACTCCGTCCAGCATGTCCCAGCTACATTTGACCCACCTTGGTCCATATCCCTCCAAACCTGTCCTATCCATGTACCGGTCTAACTGTTTCTTAAACATTGGGATAGACATTGGGATAAACATTGCCTCATCTACCTCCTTTGGCAGCTTGTTCTATACATCCACCCTTTGTGTGAAAAATATACCCCTCTGATTCCTATTAAATCGTTTCCCCTTCACCTTAAACCTATGTCCTCTGGTCCTGGATTCACCAACTCTATGCATCGTCCCAATTTATCCCTCTCATGATTTTATACACCTCTATAAGATAAGCACTCATCCTTCTGTGCTCCAAGGAATAGCTTCCCAGCCTTCTCAACCTCTCCCTATAGCTCATATCATTTTGAAGAATTAAATAGCCAATGAAAGAGGGGTGTTAAAACCCATCATTAAAAGAGTCGTCCTGCTCACTTCTAAAGACAGCTTTACTTTTTTTTTTATCATTGGGAACTAATCTTACAGAATGCAAAAGTGGACATGTCATGGCATTCTAGAATTCACAACAATATATTTTACTATACAACCTTTCCTTCATTTTTAAAGGGAAACCTTCCTAAAAAAGCATTCTGGTAAGCAAATGCAGAGCAAAATGCAGAATGAGAAATTTGGTACAATTTATTCCTACATATTGTGAATGGCATGCTATTGTTTATAGCAAAAAGATTGGTTTGTAAATCAAACAAGTGAATGGCATTGAAGCAATTTGAAAATTGAGGAATACCTGTATAAATATATCATTCTAATTTGAGTCCAAATATAGCATGACAATATTACTAACTGTAATTATCTTACTTCTACCAGAATTCATGTCTCCTTCAACAATAAGCTGCCATAACTTATTCTTCCTCGCTATTAATTCCGATACATTAATCCGTTACTTACATAACTCAATGCCTTTAGTGTTTTCTTATGCCAACTGTGCTTTTGTTTTGTAATGAACATTGTCAGAAATATGAACAATCACCCAATGTAATTCCAAATAGTATATTGTATATTCTAAATAGTATATGACAGTATCGGCATTAGCAATTGATTATTTGCAACTACCTTTTATTGTTGTACACAAAATGTCAGCTAAATCACAAATAAAACACATCATAATTTACAAAAAAAAAACAAATGTTTCAGTAATTTTAAAGTAAGCACATTATTTAAAGTCTACAACATAGCGACGTATATTTTGTAGTGTGGCACACCTTTTCTCCGCATTTCAAATATGTCTCATTCAACAATTTGTTAATTTTAAGTTGTTAGCCAATTAGTGGTGCTTTTGCTCTTCAGTTCAATCTTAGTTTTAAATGTTAAGCTATAATTGAAAAGTTAATGTCGGCTTGCAATGTCGTATATAGGAGATATTACAGTCTTGGCTTTCAGAGGAACATAAAAGGTCCAATGTCAGTTCAGTATTAGAGGAAGGAAATTCTGCCACATAAACATCAACTCAAATTTAAAAAACAAATTATCTGGTCATTTACTTCATTGCATTTCTTCAAACACATTGGCTGCAAAGTGAGGAAAAGAATCGGACAAAATTCAACATCATATCATTGTGTGGTTTCCAACATCAAGAGCAGCATTTTGAGACATAGTGGAAAATTGGAGTTTGCTATATTTACTGAAAATGCCAAAGAATGTACTAAGGGGAACATGTGTCACATCTGATATATCAACGCAATTTCTTGAAAGCTGTTGTTTTTTCACTATTTGTTCGGCTTGGAATCTGAGATCAACAATGTGAGCCTGGTCGTCTAATTTATATTACTAAATCTAGCTAGTTTCATCATCCTATTTCTCCTCTATCTACATTTCCTTTTGGGATAAAGCAGTTGGATTTGCTGCTATAAATTCAAAGGCTAATCGCATAGACATCAGTCCTTTGGAAATTGAACTAAGTGAGTGCCAGCACACACCCCAGTATCGACCAGAACTAATTTAACATCATGATAATATTAGTTGCAGTCATTACCTTGTCATTGTGGAAAAAAAAAGATTAGTTTTGTTTTGCCAATCTGGCCATTGCAACTTTCATGTAGAATCACATGAGTGAAGTTTTAATTGGCCTTAACAATAAACATGTAATTTATCTTTGTTTCTGAAATTAGCAATGTTGAAAATACAAACTTTAATTTGTTTGGAAACACAAATTATCTGAATATTTTGTATTAAAAAATTAGATGGCTTCTAACCCAGGCGACTATTTGTGTGTGCAAGCCACAAAGCAGATCTACGATCGCATATTACAATTGCTCCACACTCTTAAATCTCTACTCCTACAACAACATTTACCCTCGGACTGTCTTTGATCGGACTTTACTGGCTTTACCTTGCATTAAACGTTTATTCCCTTATCATGTATCTATACACTCATGGCTCATTTGTAATCCAGATCGCGTGCTATCCTGTCAGCGGAAAGATACGACATTGTAATCATGTATTATCTTTCCGCTGACTGGAAAGTACGCAACAAAAGCTTTTCACTGTACCTCGGTACACGTGACAATAAACTAAACTGAACTAAAGATGACTTTTGCCTGTTCTTTGCTCAGACAAGTGAAAATGAGGAAAAGGAAATCAAACCTAACAATAGTGTTACAGCAATTACATATTCCTCACTGTTCCTACCTTGAAGACTTCTTGGCCTGGGTAATAAAGATTGGGAGGCATACGATACAGTTGAGGAGCATCCTTCCCTGCAAGACCATCTCCAATGAATCCAACTTCACACCCAGGATGGGGCCAATATTCCTGATGAGCTTGTTAATTTTGTTGGTGTCCATGGCCTTTGCCCTGCTCCCCCAGCACATGGCAGCAAAGAAGATGGCACTGGCCACCACTGAGGCAAAAACATAGTTAACATTAAAACCTCTTTAGCAGCTCACTAAACCAGTAAATAATAGCCTATTGTCAATTAATGTGATCAATGTACACAATTGTATGAAATGAACCGTTACCTAACTCGCAGCTTCATGGTCTTCAAATATCAAGTATTTAATTATAGATATTGATGAGCAAATTTCATTAAACTCTTTGAAAGTCCCGCATTTGGAGGAGTAAATCACTATGTTAAGCCCCTGTCCCACTTCGGAGAACTAAACAGCAACCTCAGGTGACCTTGCCTGCCAACCAAGGTTTCCATGAGGTCACCGGAGGTTTTGGTCACTCTCCCTAATGGTCGAAAGTGGTTTCCGCGTGGTCGAGGCTTCATCTAGGTTGCTGAAATTTTTTCATCATGTTTAAAACTGGCCTCGACTAAAAATAGGTTGCCGTTTTAAAAATCGATCATTTTTTAGTCACAGGTCTTGTCGAAGCCGGTTTTATTCATAGGCGGGGAAGGTTTTCAACATGTGCCTAGGAGGTGGTAGGAGGTTGCAGGTCACCTCAACCTTGATTTTTTTTTGGGTGTTGGGCAAGGTCACCAGAGGTTGCTGTTTAGGTCTCCGAAGTGGGACAGGGGCTTTAGTCTTGGACTCCAGTTATAAATGGCATATTCAGTCCTGAAAGCCTCATAAGATCTTTTGCAAGTTGATGTGAAAAATTGAAGTAAGACCCTATGATATTATTTATTAATGGCATTTGCAGACATTGTGGTACAAGATATTTAGTTCCTGAATACTTATTTTTTCCATATTCAAAATATGTTTCTCATATAACAATGTTGCCAATTTTTACAAATATTTTGTCATTATAAGAGCTTTTTCAATAATTGTTAAATAAATATTAGCGTAATCGTCTAAATGCTCACTAAGACGGTTCAAAATATAATTGTAACATCTGCAAGTTTATTTTCTCTAATATGGAAGTTCCACTCTAAACTTTTTAATATCTTCCCTGTACGGGGACCCGACTTTTTCCTTGTTGTGGCTCCGTTGTCGTTGGGCCTATCATCGGCGGCCTCCAACCGGAATCGACCTGGGGCTTCAGTCACAAAACCTGCGGACTCATCATCGCGGAGCTGGCCGACTTCGGAGTGCGGAACGCTGTGGTGGCGCGCTGCTGCGACCCGACTTCGGAGCTCGGAGGCTCCAGCCGCAGGCCCGGTGGACGGTAACATCGGGAGCTCGCGGGTCCCTGGTTGGAGACCACTTTTCGGAGCTCCCGCAATGGCAAACTTCGCCCGCCCGAATCGAGGGGTTTAAATCGACCCAGAGTGGAACCTTACATCGCCCGGCGTGGCTTAAACGGCCGTGGGACTTACCATCACCTGCCGGGGGGGGGGGCTCTAACATCTAACATCAGGAGCCTCGATCGACTCGATGCAGCAGTTTGGCTGCTTGACTGCAGGGGAGGAATGGGCACAGAGAACAGGGAAGAGATAAGACTTTTGCGTTCCATCACAGTGAGGAGGTGTTTGGGGATTCACTGTAATGGATGTTTTGTGTGGAATTGTGTTCATTGTGTGTTTTTTTTTTCTCGTTATGACTGCAGAATGCTATTTCGTTTGAACTTATGTTGCTCTTGAAAGTTACAAACCATCACTAAAGAAAAGATTGAATCACGTTGCTGTTTCTACAAACTTTATTTTAGAGTGCTAAATATAACTTTATCGCAAAATAATGATATGAAGATGTACATCCAGAAATTGTTAGATGTTAGATAAGGGACATTTTGGCTGGTTTGGGCAAGTTGGGCCGAAGGGCCTGTTTCCACACTGATTCTATATAAATAATGGGATTTTTGGAAAGCCAGCATTGCCCACTGACACTGAGTCATTAAATAAAACAAGAAAAAAAAAATCTGAGATAATCAACAAGTCCAGCAGCATCAGTGGAGATAGAAACAAAGTTTCATGTTGGTGATCTTTCAATGTGAAATGACCTATAGATCTGTCACCTGACAGCACCAGCATCCACCATGAACCCGCTGTTCATTTTGGTCCCGCATACCTTAGTGCAGTTTCTCACTTTGGATTGGAATTTTAAATTGGTCATATGTCTTTCATTAACATTATTAAAAGGTTGCTTTCAGTACCCTGCTGTGTTTCTGGCTCGGGTTTCTTTCCATGCAGAGTGTAGTTGGAGATGTAGATATCTATGCACGAGCCTGAGCCAGCAATGTCTTAGCTTGATGACCAAAGGGATGCTTGGCAGTTTTACTTCTGAGAGAAGTAATGTGCTGAAACTTGTTTCCTTACTCTGTTTGCCAAGAACACAGCACAGACATTAAAGGTGGAAACTGTAAAAGTTTCTTTCTTGACAGCTCCATGTAATCCATGTTTCACACTCATACAACAATATGCTCAGAATGCATGAAACCACAAGGGACTGCAGATGCTGATTTACAAAAAAAAAGGACACAAAGTGCAGGAGTAACCAAGCGGAGTCAGGCAGCATCTCTGGAGAACATAGACAAGTGATGCTTTGGGTCAAGCCACATCTTCAGAATCGCTAGGAGCCTTGGGAGCCTTTTTCAGACTCCTGACCCAAAACATCATCATCCATGTTCTCCACAGATGCTGCCTGACCTGCTGAATTACTCCAGCATTTTGTGTTTGATTTTGCTAGGAATTGATGCCGTACTGTTAAATCGTAATTTTATCAGCCAAGTATGTTTTGCCACAAACGAGGAATTTGATTTGCCATACAGTCATATCAAAAAAAGCTACAAGGCACACAACTACATAAAAATTTAACATAAACATCCACCACAGCAGCTCCTCCACATCCCCCACTGGGATGGAAGGCAATAAAGTCTCATCTTCTTTCCTCCTTTTCTCCCGCGGTTGGGTGAGTCGAACCATCCACAGTTGGGGCGATTGAAGCTCCCGCAGCCGGTGATTGAACACCCGCATAGGGGCGGTTGAAGCTCCTGCGGTTGGAGATCCCAAAGTCGGTCTCCAACCAGGGACCGCGAGCTCCATGATGTTAAAGTCCACAGGCCCCCGCGGTTGGATATCCCAAGGTCCCTGCAAAAGGCCGCCAGCTCCATGATGTTAGGCCGCAGTGCGGACGGAGACACGACACGGAAAAAGTAGCATCTCCATTGAGGAAAGAGATAAAACAACTTTCCCCCACCCCCCTAGATAATTCAAAACTAAAGATACACTAAGCATACATTTTACAACAAACTAAAAACACACAGAAGGAAAAAGATGAGACAGACTGTTGGCGAGGCAGCCATTGTGCGGCAACCCCCAACATCTCAGTCGTAGGGGTGAGTTTATTTTTCATCCATCCCCGTTTTGATAATTGGTCAAAGTTGGCAGTTCCAATTCACACATACTGAATGCTTCATCAAGAAAATTATCTGTCACAAAGGAGCCAATAATTCAATGTTTGATGGCTTTTCCTGTTGAATCTGGTTGCAGAGGGAGACATGTAGCTCTTTGTCCCATCATACAACAGTGAATAAGAAAACTCATATTGAGTGAGAGCATGGGGGAAGAATAAGATGGACAATCCAAGAACTGCTGAGATGGATCATTTTTCAGGGCAACTAACACAGCACCGTTCAGCAAAGAGGAGTTTGCTTTTTAGTTTGAACAGATTAAAAAGCTTTCCATTTGTTGGCATATAGTGCACTCCATAAATGTCCACTGGGAAAGTGGAAACCAAGGACACAGAGGAATTGATGCCAATGAGAGTCAAGGCCTGTTTCATCAGTTCATTCATTTAAAATCTATCAAGAGTGAATCTATCAAACTTTGTGCTGCCCTGTATGTTCTGATAAAAAAATAACGCATTAGTTTTGGGTAGGAAGTAATTGCAGATGCTGGTTTATGCAAAAGATAGACTAAATGCTGGAGTAAGTCAGTGGGACAGGCAGTATCTCTGGATAGAAGGAATGGATGACGTTTCGGGTCAAGACCCTTCTTCAGACTCAGTTTTGGACACAGTATGAGGTCCATATCACCAATGTCGTTCTTTAAAGGTAAACACAAGCATGCTTGCGGTGATCACACAGTATGAGATTGACACTTCCAGCTTTAGTACTAGGGTGAAAGTATGTTATAAAAGCTGCATAAATATAATCATGTGTATGAAGGAACGGCAGATGCTGGTTTATACCGAAGATAGACACTAAAGCTGGAGTAACTAAGCGGGACAGGCAGCATCTCTGCAGAGAAGGAATGGATGACGTTTCGGGTCGAGACCCTTCTTCAGATATAATCATGATGGCCTGACAAGCATCAAAATTCCACACAAAAGAGACAATAACAAATGTAAACATTTGCTAGAAATATTCAAGCAGCCTCTTTAAGACGAGGGCCTTCCAGATAACACAGAAGCAATCATTCACTTTGTTCATTTATGGTTCTGAGTTACCTATTTGGTAAATAACAACGCAAAAATAAGAACTGGTTAAACATCCACTTAACAGAAAAGAAACATTGTAAGATCTAAAGCCAGTCAAGACAGTTGCGCAAAGAACGCAAACCAGTATTGGATAGATTTTGCAGTTAAATTCCTATTGCCAGCAGCAGAATGAATCTTTGCACCATGTACTATGGCATTTAGAGAGCAAGCATTTGGCTCTGAGACATTTTGAAACCTACAAATGGCAAAACTATTTTGAGCTGTACTCATGTGAGATGAGTATAATCCCCGGTCAGCTTCTGCAGCTCCAATAAAAGCAGAAAATGATGGAAATATACAGCGTCAGACAGTTTCTATTTCAGATTTACCACATTTTGAGGGTTGGTTTGCTGTTTGATCTGCTGGGTGTTGCCAGCATTATCTGTTTTTATTTAAAATATCCAGCATCTGCATTATTTGATCTTCATTCACTCTTTAGTTTGATGTGCAACCATTATCATGTGAGCGGGGGGTCTATTAATTTCCTTGCAAATATGGAAGCTCCTGACAAGAAGGGAATTTCAATTGGACCTTAAGAAAAGGAAAATCTCCTGGTTACTTTTTCCTCTATTGGACACGTGATATTGTCCTGTGTGCAAACCTCTGTGTGCATCTGTGATGCAAACTTCAACAAACTTCAACAAACATTTCCACAAAAATAAAGGCAATTGAGGAGACTGCAAAAACAGCCATGGCGTCTCACTGCTGGTATCACTAGAACACTTTTTGTTACAGGATATAGGATTTATCAGGAAATATAATGTCAAAGGTCAAGGCATGCAGGTTTTATTGTCATATGTCCTGAAACGGGACAATGACGTACTCCAGCATTTTGTGTCTACCTTCGACTTAAACCAGCATCTGCAGGTCTTTCCTACATATCAGCATTCCACATTCAGTACAAATTGGAAACAACACTTCCTCTATCAGCAAAACCACCACCATTTAAGAAACAGTTAGGCATGTACATGGGTAGGACTGGTTTGGAGGCATATGGATCAAACGCAGGCAGGTGGGACTAGTGTAGCTGGGACACGTTGGCTGGTGTGGGCAAGTTGGCCCGAAGGGCCTGTTTCATCCCTGTATCTGGCCACACTCTCAATTCACTCCGACTGTCAGGTTATCAAGAGTTTAGAAACCAGGTTCAAAACAATTTGTATTTTATTGTGAACCACAATCTGCATTTCATTATGTCTATATCTCAAGAATAGCTTCATCCCAACAGCAATCAAACTCTTGAACACAACACAGAACTAACCTTAATTATGAACTATGGGTCCTCTTTTGTTGCACTATGGATTTTATTTTGCACTAGAATTGTGAATGTTACTGTTGCAAAATAAAAAATCCTTAGTACAACAAAAGATGACCCATAGTTCATAATTGAGGTTAGTTCTGTGTTGTGTTCAAGAGATTGATTGCTTCATAATTCATAATTGAGGTTAATCATATGACAATTATACACTCTTCTCTCTTGACTTTACTTTTGAGCTGCATCTCAAGTCCTGATGCAGTCCATCTAGGTTCTCTCCCCCTTTGTTCAACTTTTCCATCCCACCTCCCCGGTTACCTAGATTTGTTACCCTCAATCCTGATGCAGGGTCTTGACTGGAATCATTGACCAGTCCTTTGCTTCTGCAGATGCTGCCTGACCCACTGAATTATTCCAGCATTTTATTTATTACAGTTAAGTGATCTGGAAGTCCTAATAAATAAAACACCAAATCTTGGCTTGCAGATACAGAGGGTAGTTTGGAAGCCCAGAACAATCTTCACTTGAAATGGCTGAGCAAGCCAATGTTAATGAAGCCAAGTCTCCAGTTTTACCGTCTATCAAAACTGCCAAACTATTGTAATGTTGCTGAGTCCAGCCAACTCTTAAATGATTAAAAACCTGATTGTGAAAGGAAACCAGTCATATTCTTGCCTTTCGTCCATGCTATTACATCAAATACTTGAATTAGGATGTCTAGAGAGATTTCTCATGCAAGTGCTAAAGAATTTCTGCAAGTTTGTGGCCTACTGTTGGATCCATTCAACAAAGTCAAAAAATTATTTTCATGCACATGGGAAATATTCTGGCAGTTCATCAAGAAACTTCTAGGATTTACCAGTATGATACTGTCCAAAGATTCTAACCTTGTAATCGGTGTTTAGTTTTAATTTAGTTTGGAGATACGGCGTGGAATCAGTCATCGAGTCCGCACTTACCAACAATCGCCCATACGCTAGCTCTATCCTACACACTAGGGACAATTTACAAAGCCAATTATATCAACTCATGTCTTTGGAATAGAAACATAGAAAATAGGTGCAGGAGGAGGCCATTCGGCCCTTCGAACCAGCACCACCATTCATTGTGATGTAAGCTGATCGTCCCCAATCAATAATCCGGGCCTGCCTTCTCCCCATATCCCTTGATTCCACTATCCCCTAGAGCTCTATCTAACTCTCTCCTAAATCCATCCAGTGATTTGGCCTCCACTGCCCTCTGTGGGAGGAAACTGGAACAAACAGAGAAAATGTGGGGACGCTGGCGGAGGGAGATGGCAGCCCTGCCGGCAGTCTGTTTGGTTTTTTTCATCCTTTTTGTTATTTTTAGCGTTTGTTTAAAGTTTGTTTTAATGTTTTTCTGTTTGTTTTATGTGGGGGGAGGGGGGAACTGTTTTTCTTACAGGTTCTTATCTTCCCAGAGAGGTGATCAAGTTTCGGATCACATTCTCCGGGCTCTGCGGCCTACCATCGATGGAGCTGAAAAGATGACTCGGACTGTCGTGAGCCCCACCGCAGGGATCGCTTGCCTGGGATCGCTCCCACCGCGGCCTGCGGACTTACCATCAAGGGCTCACAGTCTTGCGAGAGGCTAGTCGGGAGCTCCAACGCCGCAGAAGGTTCGACCAGCCCCGACGTGAGGTTTGATGGCCCGGCGCGGGGGAGCTGACATCCCCCCGATGCGGGAGCTGAACGCCTCGACATGGAAGGCCCGAACGCTGCCCGCTATGGCAGTCATGACTGTCCCGTCAACGGGGGCTCGAGGCCCCCCACCAAGGAAGAACAAAAAGGGAAGGACTTGAACTTTATTTCGCCTTCCATCACAGTGAGGAATGTGTAGGAGTCACTGTGATGGATGATTATGTTAAAATGTGTTTTTTTTAATCTGTTGCTTTTTAAAATTGTATGACTGACCTGGCCAGTGAAATTGCACTAGACCAATTGGTGTATGTTGCAATAAATGAACCTTATGAACCTTACCTTATGAACCTTATGAAAGCCATGCGGTCACAGGGAGAATGTGTATACTGCCTATAGACAGCACCCGTAATCATGATTGATCCTGAGACTTTGGTGTGCGCTACTGAATTGAATAGAGTCCTGCATTACAGAGTTGGCTTGAAATGAACCCTGCCAAACACAACAATTTTGCCTCCCAGTTAGTCTTTGCAAATATATCCTTTAGGGGAATTTAGATGAGAGTCACTTCCCCAATGTAGCCACTTCATGGGCACTAGGCAGTGGTGCTAATACTCTTGCGCACGGAAAGGCCATTCTTGCCATCAGATATGAAACGTCTTGGTGCTTTTTGAATGCTGCAACAGTTTGCCAAACTAAGTTGGAGTACAGATGGGGGGGGAACCTTTCAGTTATCAATAAGATCACTGTAGGAGTTCAAGAATGTTTTATACTGACCTCTGTTTGGTGAACTATGCTGAAAGTTGTATTTCACAAACTTTTCCACCAGTATTAGATGGTACAGCACAGTTTAACCAAATGAAACATTCAATGACAGTGTGGCCAGGTACCTAACAATGCTGCGACACAATTGCAGCACCTTATTTTCACATGTAATGTTTATGCATGGCTTCTTGCAACTATGATCAAAGGTGCCTATATCCCTACGGTGGGATGTAGCAACATTAGATTGGTTGAAGGTACACAAAAAAGCTGAAGAAACTCAGCGGGTGCAGCAGCATCTATGGAGCGAAGGAAATAGGCAACGTTTCGGGCCTTCTTCAGACTTAGATTGGTTGATCTGTCTCCCTAACCCCAACACCTAGAAAATAAAGCATCCTGTCCTGCAAATGCTTTAGGTTAGAGTTACAGTTCATGAGTGGGAATGGGCCAGTCCTGCAATACATACAGCAACACAGGCAGTACGTATCCAATACTTAGGCCAACAGCTCAGAGAGACAATCACTCCAGCATTCCCAGTTTTTGCTTCATCCTGGCTATACTCACTTTGCATTATTTTGATTCTTGAAAGTACATTATCTAAACAATATTCTTGGTTCCTTCATATAATCTGACTATCCTACAACATCTTCAACTCCCCCTCCCTTTCAGAATCCAATCTTTCTGTCCTGAGCCTCCGCCATGGCCAGAGTGAGGCCCAGTGCAAATTGGAGGAGCAGCACCTCATATTTTCCTTGGGTAGTTAGTACACCCCAGCGGTATGAACATTGACTCTCCATTTTCAGGTAGTCCTTGCTTTCTCCCCCCTTCCCCTCCCCCTTCCCAGCTCTCCCACAAGCCTACTGTCTCCGCCTCTTCCTTTCTTTTTCCTGCCCCCCGGACATCAGTCTGAAGAAGGGTCTCGACCTGAAACGTTGCCTATTCCTTCTCTCCATAGATGCTGTCTCACCCGCTGAGTTTCTCCAGCATTTTTGTCTATCTTCGATTTTTCCAGCATCTGCAGTTCTTTCTTAAACATCCTACAACAGCCATTTGTTGTAGAATATATTTTAACCAACATTGGTTCGAACTTGTCACATGTGCTGAGCAATCTTTAGACCAGCAGTGGATTTGAGAAATGGGACACACATACATTTACAAAGAAGTATTAACATGAGTGCTTCCATGGTTTCATGAATTCTCTTATGCTCTATTTTTTTCTGCTGGACTTCCAGAAAAGGTTCTTAATGCATCATACAAATAGGACAGAAGAGAGAGTATATAACATAGTTTGTGCAGGAAGGAACTGCAGATGTTGGTTTAAATCGAAGATAGACACAAAATACTGGAGTAACTCAGCGGGACAGGCAGCATGTCTGGAGAGAAGGAATGAGTGACATTTCAGGTCGAGACCCTTCTTCAGACTGATGTCAGGGGAGTCAAAACATGTGAAACAGGACAAAGGGAAACAGGAGATCAAGGAAAATGCAGAATAGATCATTGTTAGGTGGGAGAAGATACTGTAACAATAAAGCAAACAGAGATAAAATGTAGTCGGAGACAGTAAAGCAGGTCGGAGAAATGGAAGGGGAAGGGGATGGCGAGAGAGAGAAAGGAAGGGTTACTTGAAGTTAGAGAAGTCAATGTTCATACTGCTGGGGTGTAAGCTGCCCACGCAAAATATGAGGTGTTGTCCCTCCAATTTGCGCTGGGCCTCACTCTGACAATGGAGGAGGCCCAGAACAGAAATGTCAGTGTGGGAATGGGAGGGGGAAGTTAAAGACTACCACAGCACCTCCCCTGTCGGCGGGTTTGATTATAATGTCAGGGTTGCTGCAGAGTGAGTGGAGGGATGTACGTTCAGAGGGGGTGAGGTTAGAGTAGGTGAGGGGAGTGGAAAAACTGAGACGGTTGATGTCACACCTGCATTTGGAAATAAAACGATCTAGAGAGGGTAGAGAGCCATCCGGGGCAGTCCAAGAGGAGGCGGACCGGTGGAGACGGGAGAAAGGGTCATCACTAAGTGGTGAGAACTCCTTCCCATTGAAAAAGTCACGGAGGTGACGGAAGAAAGGCGTTATGTCGTGGCGGACCTGGAATTCATTGAGGTGGGGGCAGATGGGAACGAGAGAGAGGTCTCGGCTGAGGACAGACCATTCTGTATCGGAAAGGGGAAGGTCAGGGGGGATGGTGAAGACACAACAAGGGTGGAGGTTGGGGTCCGAGGAGGGCCAGGGAGTGGATAGAGGCCGAGACGAGGTCTGGTGGGGGGGGATGGTGGGTGCTCAGGCAGTTGGGGGGCATGATGACCAGTGCATGGGTGGGGTGTAGCTGGGGGCCGCCGGGTTAAAAGAGGGGAGAAGGGAATAACCAGTGGAACCACCACTGAGATTCCCTGTAGGAGGTGGGGGGGGGGGGGGCAATGGAACCCAGGGTACTTGGGATTCCTGCACCCGCTCAGAACTCATGGACTTCATCAACTTCACCACCAATTTTCATCCTGCACTCAAATTTACTTGGACCATGTCCAACACTTCCCTCCCCTTTCTTGATCTCACAGTCTCCATCACAGGAAATAGACTATTAACTAATTCCTATTACAAACCCATTGACTCCCACAACTATCTCAACCACACTTCTTCCCATTCCTCCGTCTACGCCGTATCTGGACCCAAGATGAGGTGTTCCATACTAGGACATCCGAGATGTCCTCATTCTTTAGGGAACGGGGGTTCTGCTCTCCCATCATAGATTAGGTCCTCACTCGTGTCTCCTCGGTACCCCTTGCCCCACCCTTGCTCCCCCTCGTCCCAACAGAGACAGAGTCCCCCTCATCCTTACCTTTCACCCCATCAGCCATTGCATACAACACATAATCCTCAGAAATTTCCACCACCTCCAATGGGATCCCACCACTAGCCACATTTTCCCATCTCCACCCCTTTCGGCCTTCCTCAGAGACCGTTCCCTCCGCAACTCCCTGGTTAACTCATCCCTTCCCACCCAATCCCTAGGTACCTTCCTCTGCAATCGCAGAAAAAGCAATACCTGTCGCTATACCTACTCCCTCAACTCTGTCCAGGGACCCCGACAGTCCTTTCAGAGGTTCACTTAGGCAGAGGTTCACTTGCTCCTCCTCCAACCTCATCAACCGTATCCATTGTTCAAGATGTCTTATACATCGGCGAGACCAAACGCAGACTGAGCGATCATTTCGCAGAACACCTTCGCTCAGCCCGCCTGAACCTACCTGATCTCGTTGCATCTCCCCTTTTCCTAATCGGCCACCATTCAAATAATAGTCACAGGGGACACACTGGGTTTCCACCTACCCATTGTTTAAAGTTAGGCAGTGATGGTAGCACATCACAAATGGCCCCAATAAGGAAACTTACATGACCACCTCCATGCAACAACCAAACCTACACTTTCCCAATTCATCCACTGTCCCTGCTTAACCCGAGCCATTGCATCGTGACATCTCACTGCTTCCACCTGCCGATGTACCTGCTCCACGACTAATTTCCTCCTCTGTATTGGACCTGCCTAATGCCCCTGTCCCACTTAGGAAACCTGAACGTAAACCTCTGGAGACTTTGCGCCCCACCCAAGGTTTCCGTGCGGTTCCCGGAGGTTGCAGGTGGTTGCCGGAGGTTGCAGGAGGTTGCAGGTAGTGGAAGCAAGTAGGGAGACTGACAAAAACCTCCGGGAATCGCACCAAAACCTTGGGTGCTGCCTGACCTGCTGAGTTACTCCAGCACTTTGTATCCACCTTCAGTGTGAACCATAATCTGCAGCTCCTTCCTACACATACTAAGGTATCATGTCTCCTTGATAATTGTAATAATCAACTCTAACCTCACCTTTAACTGCACAACTTACAGTTGTAATATCATGTCTCCTTGATAATTGTAATAATCAACTCTAGCCTCACCTTTAACCGCACAGTTTTAACCTGTTTAAGAAGGAACTGCAGATGCTGGAAAACCTACTATTTGTCCACCAACTATTAACCTCCTCGGTTCGGCTAGACAATGGTAACTGGGGGATACATTTTAATTAGCACTTTTTGTTAGTGATACATCCTTCCACGGGCATTTGCAGAATGCCGTGGATTATTCAGTGGGAGATGTCTGTTTTGCACATGAACACACATTGCCCAGTGTGGGCAGTGGCACCAGTTGCTGCTGATGGCACTGACTGACTGACTGACCCGGGCGGGTCACGTGGCGGGGCTGCTCGCCGCCCGGTCGCGGCGGGTGGAGGCAGCGGCCGCCATTGTAGCCGGGGATGGCGACGGTGAGGCGGTGTCTGTGTCTGTGTCGATCCGGTGATCACCAGTGGCCGCTGAAGTAACGGAGACTGGAGAAGAGGTGGCAGGGAGGTAGGTAGGCAGGCTGTGTTTGTTGGTGAGGGAGGGAGGCTGTGTTTGTTGGGGGACCTCAATGTCAGGGACGGCGGGCTGCGGATTGTACCGGCAAGGGGCGGCTGGCCTGCGGTCAGGCCCGTCCCGTCCCACCCACCGCTGCTCTGGTGATGTTAACCCTCCTCCTCCTCCTCCTCCTCACCAGCAGGCATATCCGTCCTTTGATTTATCTTTCAAGTGAATTAATCTTGTGATCCACTTCAACGCTTTAACAACCTGATGGTTTACCTGATGTGATCGAGCAATTTTGAATTCCCTATTCATTTTCCAGTCGAAATTGAGTAATATCGCAAACCGTGTCTTTAAATAGACCTTTTATTGTCTCTATTTACCACTCGAGTAAGTGAGACTTTTTTATTCACGGTAATGGGACCCATAATGGTACAATAGATAGTTGTAAATATATCCGTATTGCATGTAGTAATTTAATATTTATAGGGAACGTGAGGAGCTGCTACTGTATTTCTGGAGGATGTTAAAAGGTGCAATATTACATTTCGACGTCTAAAAATAAACTTAATTTCTGTTCATCTGAGATAAAGCTGTGTTCAAGTATCCTGAAATTGATTTTTGATGTGAACATAAGTGTCTGTCATATTGATGAAAGGTGATTTTTACAGATCTTAAAGCAATTGGAAGCTTGTTTGATGCCATGATTCATGACTGTTGACTGATAGAACAGTTAAGTGGCTATTCATTAAAAAGTCACACCATGAAAATTATAGGGTGGAAGAAACATGACATCACAAAGATTCCATCATTCAATAAGGAAAATACGAATTAACATTTTTTCCTAGAGGGAATTAGATGGGGATCAAGGGTAGGAAACTTTTATCACCCACTTAACATCGCCCCTGGAGGGGAGCTTCGACCACCGGCCCTGCAGACTGCGGTGCTTATGGCTGCGACGTGGAGGGAACTTTAAATCTTCGGCCGCCGGCCTGCGGCCTACACCAACTAAAAGCTGGTCTCCGGTGGGGAGGAGCCGACTCTGGACTTACCTGGACTTGTACCTTGTCCTTTTACCATCTGGACGCCCGCAGCAACGGCTGCGGAGGGTTGAGGTCCCGACCACGGGGGGAAATGGAGGAGGACTGGCCAAATTGTGTGCCTTCCACCACAGTGATGAATGCTGTGGTGGATGTTTATGTTAAAAATTTATTGTGTTTTTGTGTGTGCCCTTTATCATTGTATCGCTGCTGACGTATCATTTCACTTGCACTTTTTGTGCAATGTGACAAATAAACCGTTGTATTGTATTGTATTTTGTTTTCCCAACATGAGTTCTTCATATTCTTTGCCCTAGAGTGATACAGTGTGGAAACGGGCCATTCAGCCTAACTTGCCCACACCAACCAACGTGTACCAGCTACACTAGTCCCACCTGCCTGCGTTTGGTCCATATCCCTCCAAACCTGCCCTATCCATTCAAGGAACCAAGCAGCCGTTCCAGGTGCGACAGAGGTTTACCTGCAAGCCCTCCAACTATCCATGTACCTGTCTAACTGTTTCTTAAATGTTGGGATAGTCCCTGCCACATCTACCTCTTCTGGCAGCTTCACCACCCTTTGTGTGGAAAAGGTTACCCCTCAGATTCCTAGTAATTATTTTCCCCTTCACCTTAAAGCTATGTTCTCGGTCCTCGATTCACCAACTCTGGGCATGAGACTGTGCATCTACCCGATCTATTCCTCTCATGATTTTATACACCTCATCCTCCTGCACTCCAAGTAAGAGGGTCGCAGCCTAGTCAACCTCTCCCTATAGCTCAGACCCCCTAGTCCCGGCAACATCCTCATAAATCTGGAAACATCCTCGTATATTTTCCTCATCGTGGCATGGTCTAGTGCCTGGGAATTGCAATGGACAAGGACAATAGAAACTGTGGGAGTGTGTTAGCTTTCTGCATCTAGTCAAATCTTTGGTTTTTATTGTGGTTGTCTCAGAAAAGAAGCAGTCAACAACAATTGCCGATGTTGCCTCTCCAGTGACCACAATGACCCAACTAGCTTGATATTTTTCTATCTCTGGGGAAGATGGAAGTTTTGACCATAATCTTTGCTGTGCTGTGGCATTTGGCATTTGATAGGTCGTAATGCTGTCAATATATTAAAGCTGAGTGTGGACAAAGTAGAAAAATTGTCTGTATTTTCTCCAGAATACTGAAGCATAAAACTGAGAAGAGCTTTTAAAAAGTAGGAGGGCACTTTCCTATGTTTGTTTTATTTTAAAGCTGCAGCAGTGGTGTAAATAATAATGACAACATTGTTAGCATTTCTCTCGGTTCTCCTCTACGCTTCGCTTGTCATTCTTTGTTGTCTGCCACTATGCTACTCCTTTCAGAGGCTGAACTAATGCTATTTTATAGTGATTTGTTATGCTAGCTGGGGAAGAAAAGCTTCAGAATCATTAGTTATGATGACAGTTGCTGACCACACTCCAAGCATTTTTTACTTTAGCAAATCAACTTGGACAAAACAGCCATTGGGAATGCTTGTGTAGCTTCTGCTTGCATGGATTCTGTTGATGAAGGTCTGCCTCTGTAAAATCTGCCACCGTTAAGCAAAGACACAGTTTTAAGCTGAAGCATTATATTTATTTAAAGCAAACATTCTGTAAAGCATGCCATGTTGGTTCTATTCCGTCTTTTTAATTAAAGAGCCACAGACCAACAACGTCATTTGAAATTCTTATGTAGCTGAACATTAGTATCACCTCATATTTCTCTTGGGCACCTTACACCCCAGCACTATGAACATTGACTTATCTAACTTCAAGTAACCCTTGCAATTCTCTCCCTCTCCATCCATCCCCTTTCCCAGTTCTCCGACCAGTCTTGCTGTCTCTGACTACATTTTATCTGATTGCCTTGTTATTACCTTCTCCCAGCTAACAATGATCTATTCTACATTTTTCTTGATCTCTATTCCCTTTGTTCTGTTTTCAAACCTTACACTTCCTTATCTATGTATCTTCCTCTCCCCTGACATCAGTCTGAAGATGGGTCTTGACCCAAAAAGTCACCCATTCTCCAGAGAAGCTGCCTGCCCCACTGAGTTACTCCAGCATACTCCAGAACCGGAAGTGGCGGCGCTGGTGAACGGCTGCGGCTCGCCTGCAGTCCGTTTGTTTTTACATTTTTGTGTTGTTTTTTTCGTTTTGTTTAGCAAGTTTTTGGTTTTAGGTTATGTTTATGTGTGTGGGGGGGGGGGGGGGGTTGAAACAGGGCCTGCTGTCTCTCTTCGGGGGAATGCGACTTTTTTGTCGTATCCCCTTCTCTGCCTCCGTCTGCGCTGAGGCCTAATGGCGGAGCTGGCGACCTCGAGGCTCCGGAGGCAGCCTGTCGGGACTCGCCCTGGGCTCGCTCCTGTGAGGGTGGCCCAGCTCGGGGCTGGAACGGCTCTCCCGTGAGGGGCTGCGACGCTCCCGTGAGGGCGGCCTGGCGCGGGGCTGAGACACTCCCGTCAGGGCGGCCCAGCTCGAGGGTAACGGCGCTCCTGTGGGGGAGGCCTGGCGCGGGGCTGAGACGCTCACGTGAGGGTGACCCGGCTCGGGGCTGGAACGGTGCTCCGGTGGCTTAGGCGGCTTACTGGCGGCGGCGGCCTGAGTCCGGGGTTCGGCCGCGGGCCAGTGGACGACGTCGTCAACAGCTGTGTCCGCTGGACTGGAGGGCGGCAGCTTCGACCACCCCGGGCCGCGGTGTTTGAACCGGCCCGTTCGCGGAGCTCGGTGAGCCGCAGGACTGATTTTACCATCGCCCAGTGGGTATCGCCTCAGCGCAGAGGGAGAAGAGGAGGGAAGAGACTGCAGCCCTAAGATTTTTGCCTCCATCACAGTGAGGAGATGCTTGGTGGACTCACTGTGGTGGATGTTAATTTGTGTTTGCTGTCTGTTCTGTTGTTTATTATTGTATTATTGTATGTATGGCTGCAGGTAACGACATTTCGTTCAGACCGTAAGGTCTGAATGACAAATAAAGGATCTAATCTAATCTAATCTAATTTTGTGTCTATGTTAAATTAGTATAAGTTTGTCTTTCCCCAAGCACCTGCTATCTTTGCATTTCAATTTGAATTGTAACATTTTCCAAAGATGATAGAAATAGATGCATGCAATCTAATGGTTTTCTGAAACAATGAGCTCACAAACTAACCAAGGTTGTGAATAAAACATGACAAGATACTTAAGGGGAATGGAACAGTAGTTCTGGTGAAAAGGGCAGTGGAGAGTGAAGCTCAGATAAATGAGAGGTAAACCAATTGCCAGTCGTCTATAAGCCCCAAACGATGATACAAATGGAGGAGGTGGTAAGAATTAGGAAATTAAAAGCACCTATGGTGGTGGGGAGGGGATCTTTTGTATACGCAGTGTGGGTAAATCAATTTAAAATGTAATAGTTTTAGACGATTAAGACCTGGAGTGTACACCGCGCATTCATGTCTGAAGATACCGAGGACTACAAGAAGACAAGATACGACCTTAGTAAGGCCATTAAAAAGGCCAAAAGGGACTTCTGCTCCAAGCTGGAGGATGAGACGGATGTTCGGCGTCTGGCGGAGCCTGAATGCAATCACCTCCTACAAGGCGAAATCAGGAGGCAGCTCATATGTCAGTGAAACTTCACTCCCTGACGAGCTCAATGCGTTTTACGCACGGTTTGATAGGGAGAACACTGATGTGCCTTCTCAAGCCCCCACTCGTTGTGATGGTATTTCGGTCATGGTCACAGAGGTTGACGTCAGAAAATCCTTCGTCAAGTCAAGTTTATTCGTCACATATGCATACAAATGAAAAGTGGCAATGCTTGCGGATTGTGCAAAAAACTACAAAACAGAATGGAACAGAGTCAGTAATTACATATTTGTGGGAAAAAAAGAAAAAACAGCAATTTAAAAAAGGCACCACACAGCAGTAAATTGGTACAGTAAGTTAGTCCCTGGTGAGATAGGAGTTTACAGTCCTAATGGCCACTGGGATGAAACTCCTTCTCATCCTCTCGGGTGAACCCTCGGAAAGAGCCTGGACCTGATGGCATACCCGGTCGTGTTCTTAAAAACCTGTGCGGACCAACTGGCTTGGGTTTTTACGGACATTTTCAACCTCTCACTTCTGAGGTCTGAGATTCCCACCTGCTTTAAAAGGGCATCAATTATACCCAAGAAGAGCAAGGTGACGTGCCTCAATGACTATCGACCAGTGACACTAACGTCGGTGGTAATAAAGTGCTTTGAGAGGTTGATCATGGCGCAAATCAACTCGTATCTCGAGAAAAACCTGGACCCACTGTAGTTCGCTTGCCGCCACAACAGATCAACGGTGAATGCGATCTCGCTGGCTCTCCACTCCGCTCTGGACAACAAAAACTCATATCAGGCTGTTATTCATTGACTTCAGCTTGGCATTTAACACAATCATCCCCTCCAAACTGGTTAACAAACTCTCAGAACTGGGTCTCTGCACATCCCTCTGCAATTGGATCCTCGACTTCCTCATTCACAGACCACGGTCTGTCCGTATTGGTGGAAATGTGTCAGCCTCGATAACAGCACGGGAGCACCTCAAGGCTGTGTGCTCAGCCACCTGCTGTACTCACTCTATACTCATGACTGCGTAGCAGGTCATAGTGTGAACTCCATCATCAGGTTCGCTGATGACAACATTGTTGTGAATGTATCACGGATGGAGATGAGTCAGAGTATAGAAGTGAGATCAACCAGTTGACCAAATGGTGCCAGCACAATAACCTGGCTCTCAACATCAGCAAAACCAAGGAACTGATTGTGGACTTTGGAAGGGGTAGTATAGGGACCCATAGTCCTGTTTATATCAATGGGTCGATGGTGAAGAGGGTCAAGAGCTTCAAATTCCTGGGCATGCATATCTCAAGATCCCTCCTAGTCCGAGAACACGGATGCAATTATAAAGAAAGCACATCGGCGCCTCTACTTCCTGAGAAGATTATGGAGAGTCGGTATGTCACGGAGGACTCTCAAACTTCTACAGGTGTACAGTAGAGAGCATGCTGACCGGTTGCATTCCACTAGGGGCGCTGCCCTGGCAGCAGCCTCTACCTACAGCCTGTATGTCATTTCTATCTTTTTTATTATTTTTAGTTAGTCTTAAGTCTGTTTTAGGGGGAAACTTTTACTTTTCTATGTGGGGGAGGGGGGCAGGGTAAGGGGGAAACCGTTTCCCAGTCTCTTCCTGGCGGGGACGCGACTATTTCTCTGAGTCGCGTCCTCGCCCCCCACCTCGCGGCCTACCAGCTGGATCGGAGCGGCCTTTCCTGCCGGGGACTGGGATCCGGACCAGGGCTGCTACAACGGCGGCGCAGCGCTGGAGTCAACGGGGAGCGGGCGATGCCTACCTGGGTCGCCGTTTGGACCTCCGGAGCGTTGGGCCGTTGCTCCAACATCGTGGAGCTCTGGTGTGGAGAGCTTCCAACGCGGGCGGCGCTGAACAACACCGAGGAGTCCTGGGGCGCCTTGTAGAGGGCCTACAGCAGCAGTCTCCACCCGGCGCGGCCTGCGGACTTTGGAAGCCGCCGACTCCGGTAGGAGGGGGCCGACTTTGGTGTCCACGCCGCTGAGGACGTCCCGCAGCCCCGACGTCGGACTGGTATCATCCCGGCGAGCGGTCCTGGACATCGGGCCGCCCGTAGCTGCAACTGCGGAGGGCTTGGGGAGACCCTGACCACGGGGAACAGTGGAGGAAGAGACTGACTCTGGTGCCTTCTCACACAGTGGGAAACTTTGATTCTGCTGTGTGGGGATGTTTTGTGTTGAATTCTATAGTGTGTGGAGTCCTGTTTATTTTTATTGTATGGCTGTATGGGAATTCATTTCACTGTGCCACCTGGCACACGTGACAATTACATTTATCTTGTATCTTGTATCATCTTGGCTTGGTTTGGCAACTTGAGCGCCCAGGAGCGTAAAAGACTGCAAAAAGTTGTAAACACCGCCCAGTCCATCATCGGCTCTGACCTCCCCATCATCGAGGAGATCTATCGCAGTCGTTGCCTCAAAATGGCTGCTTGCATCATCAAAGACCCATACCATCCTGGCCACTTACTCATCTTCCTGTTGCCCTCAGGTAGAAGGTACAGGAGCCTGAAATCTGCAACATCCAGGTTCAGGAAAAGCTGCTTCCCCATCAGGCTATTAAACTCCTCAAACAAAACTCTGATCGTTAATAGCCCTTTGCACTTTATCGTGTGTGTGCGTCTGTCTCTGTCTCTGTCTCTGTCTCTCTATTTATGCCTCCTATATTCTGTTGTGCTGAAGCTAAGCAAGAATGATATGGTCCTATCTGGAACACATTACAATAAGCTCTCTTGAGTCGTCTTCGATAAGTATGTTGAGTAACCCTCTGGTGAAGTGGCTCTTTAAATCTAGTATTGTGCAGATTTAAATGAAGATCGAAAGTCACTTAAATTCAAAACAAAGGAAATTGGAAAGGTATAAGGTGTCAGATGGCTATGGTACATTGGGAACTATGTTAAAATGTGTGATGTTAGGCAGGCAACTGTTAACAAATTAAAAAAAGAATAGTTGACAGCAAATATCTCAATGCATTTAAAATTCCCAAGGAGGAAAAATAGGCAAATAATGCCAGATAAGTATTATTAAATCAAAGGAAAAGGCATGTAGTGATGCCAAGAAGAGCAGTAAGCTGGAAGATTGAGACAATGGTGGTATTTGGTAACGGTGGAATAAACAATGATAATGTAGAGTTGAGAAAAATCATCTAGTGAGAAACATACATACTGTAAAAGCTTCTATAGATATGAACAGAAAAGATTACTAGCATGCAAAGTGGATCCCTGGTACACTGAGACTGGAGAACTATACTGTAGACCTTTGAGATACAGCGCAGAAACAAGCTCTTTGGCCCACTGAGTCTGCGCCGCCAAGCGATTGCACAAGCACTATCCTTCACAATAGGGACAATTTACAATTTTACCAAAGCAAATTAACCTACAAACCTGTACGTCTGGAGTGTGCGAGGAAACTGGAGCATCTGGAGAAACGCATATGGTCATCTGGAGAACGTACAACCTCCGTGCAGACAGCACGCGTAGTCAGGTTCAAACCCGGATATCTGGGACCTTAAGGCAGCAACTCCTATCACTGCGCCGCCCTATTGTATCATCAAAGGTTGTATTATCAAGTTATAGTCTCAAAGTTAGAAATGGAGGGGGAAGGGGTAAAATGGAAATATTCCTCTTGGAACAATAAAGAACAGTAGGTCGAGAGTGAATGAATTGCAAAAAAAAAATAATAGTGTTTTAAGCTGGAGGAACAGATTCAGATTCAACTTTAATTGTCATTGTCAGTGTTCAGTACAGAGACAACGAAATGCAGATAGCATCTCCCTGGAGAGCGACATAGAATATGATTTCAATAAATAAATCTATTTACATGCATACAGCCATAGTGTTTTTTCCTGTGGGAGGAGTGTCCGGGGGGGGGGGGGAGGGTGATTGGCAGTCACCGAGGTACATTGTTGAGTAGTGTGACAGCCGCAGGGAAGAAGCTGTTCCTGGACCTGCTGGTCCGGCAACGGAGAGACCTGTAGCGCCTCCCGGATGGTAGGAGGGTAAACAGTCCATGGTTGGGGTGAGAGCAGTCCTTGGCGAAGCTGAGCGCCCTCCGCAGACAGCGCTTGCTTTGGGCAGACTCAATGGAGGGGAGTGAGGAACCGGTGATGCGTTGGGCAATATTCACCACCCTCTGCAGTGCTTTCCGGTCGGAGGCAGAGCAGTTGCCATACCATACTGTGATACAGTTGGTAAGGATGCTCTCGATGGTGCAGTGGTAGAAGTTCACCAGGCTCTGAGGAGACAGATGGACCTTCTTCAGTCTCCTCAGGAAGAAGAGACGCTGGTGAGCCTTCTTGACCCGAGTTGAGATATTGTGGGTCCAAGAGAGGTCATCGGAGATGTTGACCCCCAGGAACCTGAAGCTGGAAACGCGTTCCACCTCTGTCCCGTTGATGTGGATGGGGGTGTGCGTGCTTCCCCTAGACTTTCTGAAGTCTACAGTGAGCTCCTTGGTCTTCTTGGAGTTAAGGGCCAGGTTGTTGTCAGCGCACTATGCTGCTAGGAGCTGGACCTCCTCCCTATAGGCCGACTCATCGTTGTTGCTGATGAGGCCAATCACCGTTTTATCATCTGCATACTTGATGGTGTTAGTACCATGTACAGGTGTGCAGTCGTAGGTGAAGAGGGAGTAGAGGAGGGGGCTCAGCACACAGCCCTGTGGAACGCCAGTGTTCAAGGTGAGGGTTGAAGAGGTGTGCTTGTCTAACCTAACAGACTGGGGTCTGTTGGTTAGAAAGTACAGTATCCAGTTGCAGAGGGAGGGGTCGATGCCCAGGTTACCAAGTTTGGTGATCAGTTTAGAGGGTATAATGGTGTTGAATGCTGAGCTGTAATCGATGAACAGCATTCTTACGTAAGTGTCTCTGTTGTCGAGGTGGGAGAGGGCGGAATGAAGTGCCGTTGAGATGGCATCCTCTGTACTCCTGTTCTTGCGGTAGGCAAACTGATAGGGATCCAATATGGGGGGTAGGCAGCCTTTGAGGTGTGCTAGGACCAGCCTCTCGAAGCACTTGGTGATGATGGGAGTAAGTGCAACTGGGCGGAAGTCGTTGAGGCTTGCCGCAGTGGAGTGTTTTGGCACCGGCACGATGGAGATGGTTTTAAGGCACGTGGGGACAACTGCTTGGGCAAGTGACAGGTTGAAGATGTCAGTCCAGTCGTCTGTCAGCTGCGCAGCACAGACCCAGAGGACGTGCCCGGGGATGCCGTCAGGGCCAGCAGCCTTACGTGCATTAGTCCTACTCAGTGCCACGTACACGTCGTAGGGGGTGAATGTGAGGGGTTGGTGATCAGCAGGGGGCACACCCTTGATGGCTGTCTCTAGATTGTCCTTGTCGAAGCGGCCATAGAAGTGGTTAAGCTCCTCAAGGAAGGAGGCGTCGCTGGATGTGGGGGTGGTGTTGGTGGGTCTATAGTCCGTGAAGGCCTGAATGCCTTGCCACATGCGTCGGGGGTCGGAGTTGTTGTTGAAGTGCTCCTCAATCCTGAGCTTATGGCAGTGCTTGGCCTTCTTGATGCCCCTCTTCAGGTTAGCCCTGGATGAACTGTAGGCTCGAGCATTGCCTGACCTGAAAGCGGTGTCCCGTGCTTTCAGCAGTAGCCTGACCTCTCTGTTCATCCATGGCTTCTGATTCGGGAATATGGTCACCCGTTTGAGGGAGGTGACACTATTGATGGTGGAGTTTATAAAGTCCGGAACAGAGGATGTGTAGGAATCAATGTCCGTGTGGGAGTCAAGGGTGGCCTGGGCTGCAAACGCCTTCCAGTTAGTGTTTCCAAAACACTGCTGAAGTGTCGAGTCCGCTTCCTCTGACCAGACTTTAACTGTCCTCACAGTGCGTTTAACAGTGCGGAGGCTGCTGCTGCGGGTCTGCGGACGGCGGCACCGGGAGCCCGCGGATCCCTGGAGGGAGACCGCTTTTCGGGGCTCCTGCAACGGCGACTTCTCCCGCCCGAGTTGCGGGGTCGAAGAGCTCCTGGAGCGGGGCCTAACACCACTGCCCCGCGCGGCTTGGAATGGCCGCGGGTCTTTAACACCAAGACCCGGTGTGCGACCTCGCACCACCCGGCGTGGCTTTAATGGCCGCGGGACAATCGCCATCGCCAGCCGGGGACTTTGACTCTGACATCGGGGGGGGGGGGAGAGTGCAGTGGAGAGATAAGTTTTTTTGGCCTTCCATCACAGCTATGTGATGGATGTTTATGTAAAATGTAATTATGTTGTGTCTGGGGTCTATTTGTGTGTAATGTATGGTTGCAGAAACGGCATTTCATTTGGACCTCCAGGGGTCCAAATGACAATTAAATAGACTATTAAATAGACTATTGACCTGTCTGATGAGTGCGGAGTACTTACGGAGCAGGAACAATGAGAGATGATCAGACTGACCAAGGTGGGGGAGGGGGACGGTTTTGCAAGCTTCAGCCATGTTAGTGTAGACACTCCCTTGTCAATTCTTCCCTTCCCTCTCGTACCACCCCCTCCCCGGGCACTTTCCCTTGCAACCGCAAGAGATGCAACACTTGTCCCTTTACCTCCCCCCTCGACTCCGTTCAAGGACCCAAGCAATCGTTCCAGGTGCGACAGAGGTTTACCTGCATCTCTTCCAACCTCATTTATTGCGTCCGCTGCTCTAGATGTCAGCAGATCTATATCGGTGAGACCAAGCGGAGGTCCGCAATAACCAAGCTGACCTCCCGATGGCTCAGCACTTCAACTCCCCTTCCCACTCCGTCTCCGACCTCTCTGTCCTGGGTCTCCTCCATGGCCACAGTGAGCAGCACCGGAAATTGGAGGAACAGCACCTCATATTCCGTTTGGGGAGTCTGGGGCATGAACATCGAATTCTCCCAATTTTGTTAGTCCTTGCTGTCTCCTCCCCTTCCTCAGTCCCCCTGCTGTCTCCTCCCATCCCCCAGCCTTCGGGCTTCTCCTCCTTTTTCCTTTCTTGTCCCCGCCCACCCCCGCCCCCGATTAGTCTGAAGAAGGGTTTCGGCCCGAAACGTTGCCTATTTCCTTCGCTCCATAGATGCTGCTGCACCCGCTGAGTTTCTCCAGCTTTTTTGTGTAACCTTCGATTCTCCAACATCTGCAGTTCCTTCTTAAAAACTTAGTGTAGACTTTGTCCAGTGTCTTGTCTACTCTAGTGGCAAAGGAGACATGTTGGTGGAATTTGGGGAGTACAGACTTCAGGTTGGAGTGATTGAAGCCACCCGCAACAATGAAGGCTGCCTCGGGGTTGTGAGTCTGTTGTTTGCTAATGGCAGTATGCAGCTCTTTCATTGCAAGCTTGGCATTAGCCTCAGAAGGGATATAGGCTGCAGTCACAACAGTGGAGGTAAATTCTCTGGGCAGATAGAACAGTCTGCATCTCGATGATGGTGGAGTCAGTGCACCATGCTTTATTTACATAAATGCACAGACCTCCACCTCTGGTCTGTTGTCCTGTCCGCTCTGAGTAAATGACGCCGGATGGCGCTATCAGGAACGTCGATGTTGAGCCAAGTTTCCATGAAGATCAGGATGTTGCAGTCTTTGGTCCAGTTGTGGGAGGTGATCCTTAGTCGGAGTTCGTCCATTTTGTTTGCCAGTGAGCGCACGTTGGCGAGGAAAAGGCTAGGAATCGCTAGCCTGTGTGGGGCTAGCTCTAACCTGGCCTTTAACCCACCTCTGCGTCCCCTGCGGTGTTTTCGTACTCGTCGCCGTCTTTTGGTGCTTCCGGTCGGCCGAGCTGGCTTGGTGCGCGCTGGTGTTCTGCCGCTCTGTTGCTCAGCGCCTCCATGGCTCCAGTGGCGGTCTCCACCCCCGCGGCTCCACAGGCGCTTGGAAAGAATTCACCTGAGCAAAGGCAATAAGATAGAGAAAGCAGCATTCACGTGGATTTCTAAACATGATATGATGTTTACCCTGGACTAAGGATTAGCTAATGGACAGCCAACAATGGGAATAATTGTGTTATATTGGTCATTGCGGCCTGTGACCAGTTACTGTCACCAGGATCAGTTCTGAATCCCTAGCTGGTCATAAGCTGTATTAAAGATGTGGATGCAGGGATCAAGGGTAATTTATCCAATATTGCTAATGACACAAAGCTACATGGCAGTAGGGGCTACTATACGGGTTGGCTATGTGAATGGGTGAGGAAATGACAGATGGTGTATATGAAGTGATATAAAATGTGAGGTTATTTACTTTGGCAAAAAATGTAGAAAAGCAGGTTTTTGAATGGTTATTGAAAAGCACTGTTTTTCAGAGGTGCTTTAGCACGCAAAGCAATAAAAATTACAACTAGGTACATTAAAAAATGCAAGCAGTATGTTGGATTTTAATGAAAGAAACAATTCACAACTAGGCATTTTCTAGAATTATTTTTTGTAACAAATTTCAAATTCTGCCTTCTGACATCAATTGTCTTCCATTGTTTTGTGGAGAGTTGTTTATTTCTATATATCACATCAACAATTACATCACATATATACACATCAATAATTACACAATGTGGAAGAAATGTACATTTTAAGGGTCTTTTGTTTCATCTGAAGTTTCATATTTGTGTACTTATAAGGAAGGCTGATTATTTTTTCCCTTGCATTCATTTGTCTTCCTTTTTTAACTTTTTATTGTGATCTAACGTCATAGTTCTATAACTGAATGCTTGGAAATTTGTATCAAATATAATGATTAAATAGGCAAAAAGAGTACCACATTTTGTTACAAGGTACTTGTACGATTTCATTGTGCTATTGAATCCCAAATTGATCACATTATATTTAATTATATCTTTTATCTCAGGGAATTCTTTAATACAAATATAAGGATTCTACCAAATGCCAATTTGTAAATTTGAACTTAATTTCCTTCTTCTAGCAATAAAAAAAAACTAGAGTCAAGAGTGATGGTCACCAAGCTATCAAATTTTCAAAAATGCTTCT
Organism: Leucoraja erinaceus; assembly: GCF_028641065.1. Classification (NCBI taxonomy): domain Eukaryota; kingdom Metazoa; phylum Chordata; class Chondrichthyes; order Rajiformes; family Rajidae; genus Leucoraja; species Leucoraja erinaceus. The sequence continues at coordinate 36,329,618 of NC_073392.1, forward strand.
GGCTCACAATGTCCTCCTCTGAAAAGGAAAGATGACTGTCCTTTGGTATTGCCTATATGTGACTTGAACCATATAGTGATGCAGTTTATTTTGGCACGTTGGGTCATTAGTTAGCAAGTTAGCGCTGTCAAAGAACAAAGTGTAATAAAAACTTGCATTGGATTTGAAAATGAGGAATTTGAAGTCCAGTTGATCTTTCAGATTCTTCCTCAATAACCTCTAGAGTTGTATGGCAAGGATAAGGGTATTGTCACAAGTTCACAAGTTATAGGAGTAGAATTAGGCCGTCGGCCCATCGATCATGGCTGATCTCTGCCTCCTAATCCCATTTTCCTGCCTTCTCCCCACAACCCTTGACACTCATTCTAATCAAGAATTTGTCTATTTGCCTTAAAAATATCCACTGACGACCTCCATAGCCCTCTCTGGCAATGAGTTCCACAGATTAACTACCTTGTAACTAAAGAAGGTGCTCCTCACCTCCTTTCTAAAAGAGCGCCCTTTAATTCTGAGGCTATGACATCTGTCCGAAACTCTCCCAATGGAAATCAGTGGAAACATCCACATCCACTCTATATCTATGCCTTTCATTATTCTGTAAAGAGTACTCTGTACAGAGTGCTTAAATTGAACCCCGATAATTTTGTGATATGATGTTTTGTAAGTTACCAGGTGAATGCTGAAGGATGTAACTCTTTTATAAATCATAGATGTTGATGGTGAACTGTACAATGTGAAGCATTTCCATGATATTGGGAAAACTCTCAGGACACTTTGTCTGTGAAACTGTGGTCAACGTCCATATCTGCGCTGATGGGTAGTAGGTATTGTTTGTGTCTGTTAAGTGCCAAATAGTGACTGTTTTCAATGTAAAAAAATCTCAGCAGTAGTCATGTGCTTTTTAACATTTTTGTCAATTTACCTAGTTTTGTAGGTTGATGTGTCCCTGTAAATTACCCCATGTGTGGTAAAGAGGCAAAAATTAGAAGCAAGAGGGTATCTATGGAATGAATAGTTCCTCCTGGGGACCGGCAGGTTAATCTATGCATGATGCCAGGGTATATGACCAAGATTCAAAATGAATTTGTTTTGTTAGTGATCATCAGGTAGAAGAGCATGGAGGCTTGAGAATGAAGGGAACAAGTGAGCTGCCCGCGGTAGCTGTTGCCTTTCCGCACGCCGCTGGAAGAACTAACACCTCTACTCCCCGGGTCGTCGCTGCCTCCTCGACCCCGCTACTCGGCGGCGGTCGGCTAGGATTCTGGAGCATCGCTGATGCCTCACATCAGCTCCTGATCCCCTGCCGCCTGTCCGGATAATGTGACCGACGTTGGCTGAGCTGAAGATGGGATCCGATCACTCCCTCAAAATGCCGGTGTACGACGAGGATGTTAAGAACACTCAGTTCACTCGACGCAAGCTTTAAGTCATTTGTTCCTTGCGCCCGCGGAAAGCCCCGCTCCCATCAATCCCAACCACGGCACATAAGTCTAATGTGTAGGAAGTCTGAAGGAGGGTCTTCTATCCAGAGGTCCGCGGATGGGAGGGTCAGCCCAGGCCCACAGCCAGCGCGGAGGGTAGGCGCCAGCCCCAGCTCGACTCTGCCTGTCCCGCCGGCGAGACGGGCGGGGTTGAGCTGGAGTTGGTGCTTCTTTTCTGTGCCACATGTTGGCCTGGGCTGCCGCTGTGACGGACCAGCGAGGACAGACAGAGCCGAGCTAGAGCCAGCGTCCACGCTCCCGTCCTGCTCCCGCCGGCCCAGGGCCGATCCAGATGTCCCAGGACGGGACAAGAGGGGACGGGTACGGCCCAGCGGCAGCTGTTTAGGGACGAGACGCAGGTCTGCACCGATGCAGCGGCACGGCCGCCGAGAATGTTTATCCCGAGCGACCCATGACCTGTGCATGCGCAGTCAGAATACCGAATTCGCTTATCATGGTGATGCTCGATTGACAGATTTTCCAGATTATTAAAAGTTATACCCTGTTAATACACCGTCACAATTGTAATTAACGTTTTTGGATTTTACACATAACGGGTTGTACCTGAGCCTTTCTGCATTATCTGTTTTTACTGGATTAACAGAGGTAATAATAATAATAATAATGGATGGGATTTATATAGCGCCTTTCTAGATACTCAAGGCGCTTTACATCGCATTATTCATTCACTCCTCAGCCACACTCGGTGGTGGTGAGCTACTTCTGTAGTCACAGCTGCCCTGGGGCAGACTGACAGAAGCGTGGCTGCTAATTTGCGCCTACGGCCCCTCCGACCACCACCAATCACTCACACAAATTCACACACAGGCAAAGGTGGGTGAAGTGTCTTGCCCAAGGACACAACGACAGTATGCACTCCAAGCGGGATTCGAACCGGCCACCTTCCGGTCGCCAGCCGAACACTTAGCCCATTGTGCCATCTGTCGGCTGAGGTAACATGATAGTGAAAGGACAATACCCCCCTGGCCTGCTAATGACACCCCTCCCGTGTCTCTAAAGCAGAAACCTAAATAAAACTAATATAAAATCTAAACTGAATGTAAATGTGATGACCCATCCCCGGCTCCCATCTCCCCCAGTTGTTTAGAGCCTCAGCTTCCAACCTCACTCCCGACTAGCAAGGTGGACCAGTTAGCCCTTCTTCATCCACTGAAAGGACACCAAATGCTGGAGTAACTTAGCGGGTCAGGATCTCTGGAGAACACGGATAGGTGACATCGGGACCCTTCCTCGGACTGATTCATTTGCCCGAGTTACTCAAGCACTTTGTGTTTCAGTGTGCCCCTTGTCACCGTGAGGATCTCTTCGACTAACAATGCCATCTGTGGCCGCTCAGGGTTTTACAACTGTGTTCTCGTAATCTTGTCCGGAATCTTGTTCAGTTGCCCGAAAATCGGTGTTTAACCTGCATTATAATAAATTCTCCAGGTAACTTAGTGAGTTGAGAGAAAAAACGTGGCAATTATCACTCGATTAACCAGAAACGGAACCACTGAGATTTTGTATAGTGAAATAATGGATTATTGCATGCCAACTGTATCTCAATATGTGCTTGGACCAGAAGAATGGATTTGAAATATTAGAGTTTAGCTAAGGGTGACAAACTGCAGGGACAAGTTCCTCTAAAATGGCAATACAGGTGCACAACCTTTTATCCGAAAGCCTTGGGACCAGACACTTGTCGGATTTCGGACATTTTCGGATTTCCGAATGGAGGATTTTTAGCGTAGATTAGGTAGGTAGCGCGGGCGGCTTGAAAAGTCTGGAGCCGCTGCCTCCTCCCCGGAGACCGGGGAATCATTGTAAATCACTGCATAAATGTTAGTCAGTTAGTTTGGAGGGATTTTATGTGGTGGTGGTGGGGTGGGGTGAAGGGGGAAACTTTAATTCTTAGTCCCCTACCTGGTCGGCGACTCCCAACATCGCGGAGCTGGGGGCTCCGTCCGGCCGCGGACGGTGTCGGTTGGAGCTCCGACCCCAGCAACTCTGCCCCTGGCTGCGAGGCGCTCCAAATCTAGCGCCGCCCGCGGCCGGACGCCCGCAGCCTCAGCTCCGCGAATGTTGTGAGTCGGCGGCCACAGCGCTCCAGAGCTTACCGCACGGCGACCCGGTAAGGCATTGCCTGCTCCCCGCTGGTATCCCAGCGCTGCGACGCCGCCGACTCCCAACATTCGCGGAGCTGGGGCTGCGGGCGTCCGGCCGCGGGCGGCGCTGGATTTGGAGCGTCGTGCAGCCAGGGGTAGAGTTGCCGGGGTCGGAGCTACAACCGCCGCCGCCTGCAGCCGGACGCCCGCAGCCCCAGCTGGGAGTTGGCGGCCACAGCGCTGCGGAGCTTACTGCACAGTGACCCGGTAAGGCATTGACCGCTCCCCGCCTCTCCGACCAGGTAGGGGACTAAGAATTAAAGTTTACCCCTTCACATAAAAGCCCTCCAAACTAACTGACTAACATTTAAGCAATGATTTACAGATGTTTCTCCAGGTAACTTAGTGAGTTGAGAGAAAAAACGTGGCAATTATCACTCGATTAACCAGAAACGGAACCACTGAGATTTTGTATAGTGAAATAATGGATTATTGCATGCCAACTGTATCTCAATATGTGCTTGGACCAGAAGAATGGATATGAAATATTAGAGTTTAGCTCAGAGTGACAAACTGCAGGGACAAGTTCCTCTAAAATGGCAATACAGGTGCACAACCTTTTATCCGAAAGCCTTGGGACCAGACACTTGTCGGATTTCGGACATTTTCGGATTTCCGAATGGAGGATTTTTAGCGTAGATTAGGTAGGTAGCGCGGGCGGCTTGAAAAGTCTGGAGCCGCTGCCTCCTCCCCGGAGACCGGGGAATCATTGTAAATCACTGCATAAATGTTAGTCAGTTAGTTTGGAGGGATTTTATGTGGTGGTGGTGGGGTGGGGTGAAGGGGGAAACTTTAATTCTTAGTCCCCTACCTGGTCGGCGACTCCCAACATCGCGGAGCTGGGGGCTCCGTCCGGCCGCGGGCGGTGCCGGTTGGAGCTCCGACCCCAGCAACTCTGCCCCTGGCTGCGAGGCGCTCCAAATCTAGCGCCGCCCGCGGCCGGACGCCCGCAGCCCCAGCTCCGCGAATGTTGTGAGTCGGCGGCCACAGCGCTCCAGAGCTTACCGCACGGCGACCCGGTAAGGCATTGCCCGCTCCCCGCTGGTATCCCAGCGCTGCGACGCCGCCGACTCCCAACATTCGCGGAGCTGGGGCTGCGGGCGTCCGGCCGCGGGCGGCGCTGGATTTGGAGCGTCGTGCAGCCAGGGGTAGAGTTGCCGGGGTCGGAGCTACAACCGCCGCCGCCCGCGGCCGGACGCCCGCAGCCCCAGCTGGGAGTTGGCGGCCACAGCGCTGCGGAGCTTACTGCACAGTGACCCGGTAAGGCATTGACCGCTCCCCGCCTCTCCGACCAGGTAGGGGACTAAGAATTAAAGTTTACCCCTTCACATAAAAGCCCTCCAAACTAACTGACTAACATTTAAGCAATGATTTACAGATGTTTAAGTGTCTCCCTGGTCTCTGGGGAGGAGGCAGCCGCTACAGTAGTACAGACCTGGGTTGACCGTGGGTCGTTTCGGGTCAAGTTTGGCGCCAAACGCGAGCTTTGGTGTGCAGACGACATCCTGGAAAAAATGGCCGGTTTTCGGAGTTTTTCGGTTTCCGGTACTCCGGATAAAAGGTTGTGCACCTGTAATAGTTTAATATGACAGGTTGGTGAAAAATATTGGAGACAATCTGAGCAATAGAGTACAATTTGTGTTTTAAGTAAATAGACTGTTAAACACTTTGTCCTCAAAATGTCCAAGCCTACAAAGTAGTTTAGTCACTGTTATAATACACTGAAAGATTCTTGTCTTTCAGAAGAGGCTTTTAACAACTCCTCGAGTGGAAATAAAGGATGCTATGCTATTCAAAGGAAAAAAAACACTGAAGTTCTTTTGATCTCCTGGTCAGCATTTCCTTCTCCATCAACATCAACAAAATGTTTTTTCAGTTATGCTGTTCGTTTGCTGTTCGTGGATTTTTGCCCCTATTTCCATATACTCTGAATAATGCATTCAAATAATCACTTCGGAGCAGATTGTAAATACAAATTCAATCTTTTTTCTAATCTGCTTTTTAAGTTCATGTGCATTTGTTCAGCAATTGAGCCAGGAATATTGTTCCATATAAAATTTGTTGCAATTTCATGTAAAATCTCAGTGCTTGATTTATTTACACATGAAACATTCATCACATTGTATAAATGATGCATATCCGTTAGGAAAATGCTCAATTTGTAAACTGTGTCTTTCATTTATTTCTGAGCAACCCTACCATAACCTGTGTTAATATTCCTAAAGTTTGCATTTGAAAGTTTGATGTTAATAATTTATACAAAACTATTATTGTCTGGTGTAATAAATGTTCCTTAATTGTGGCGTAAAGCAGTAGAAACTGTCACCAATCTGTATGAAGTTGAAGCTTGTTGAACCTAAAAGTTGTAAAAGGCTTTCTTTGTTAGATTTTACAGGAATAAATGAGTGTTTCCACTAATGTATCAGACTGTTTCAAGTATTTAATTAATAGCACCATTCGCAATGAGTTTTAACATATTGCTATTTTTGCACTTGGAGATCATGAACCAATTTAAATGTCCTTTGAAATACTTCTGTCCACATGTCAGTAAGCAATGTATGATTACAAATGGAATACATTTTGACCCATGTTCTGAATTTGCACCACCTTATTCTCAGCTTGCATTTGATAGTTTTTTTTTAATCATATGTCCTTTGTTCTGAACTCATGTTAGAAGTGAGCGGCCAGTTTTCCTATTATAGGGAGGATGGCGCAATTAGAATTTTGATAGTAGAAATATCTTTACATTTGTTGGAGGGAAAAATATACTAGCTGAGTAAATGTTGGATATTTTAATTCTGACTAATTCTCATAAAATATTAGCAGTTTGGAGTTCCCTGGATCAAGTTTTGTCACTTAGAATAAAGAATCCAAGTGCAAAGCTGCTGGAAATCAAAAATGGAAATAGGACTTGCTGGAAATACTCAGCGGGTCAGGCAACATCTGTGGAGAAAATTGGAGGACACCTGGAGCCTCCAGCCTACCCACCATTCAATATGATCAAAGCTAGTTCTCCACAGTCCTCAATTCACTGATCTTTCAAAAAATTATCTACCTTCATCTTAATACTGCTAAGGGTCTAGTCCCCACAACTATCTGGGGTGAGAATTCCAAACATTGATCGTCCTCTGCTAAGAGAAATTTTGATGCACCTTCCTTTTAAATGACTGACCCCATATCCCATATCCTTTTGTTTGAGCAAACAAATCAGGTGGGATGGAGTATTAAAATGTTAATTAAACACTGAAAACATGTCTACTGAACTGTGTGGTTTTATTGACCTGTCACTGCCCTTAATGTGGTTTGAAAATGGTTTGAAAATGCAAAAGTGTGTTTTGGTTTGAAAGTGCTGAAGCTGTGTTGCCTTTGGTTTGAAATTGCTAAAGTTGCCTTTGGTTTGAAAGTCCTTAAGCTGCCTCGCCTTTGGTTAGAAAGTCCTTAAGCTGCCTCACCTTTGGTTTGAAAGTGCTAAAGCTGCCTCGCCTTTGGTTTGAAAGTGCGAATGCTGCCTTGCCTTTGGTTTGAAAGTGCTAAAGCTGCCTTGCCTTTGGTTTGAAAGTGCTAAAGCTGCCTTGCCTAATTAAAGCTGCCTTCTATATAATTAAAAATCTAACCTTGACCACTTCCTGTTTGCGCTTTATATTGATTTTAGAAAAAACGCTACCACGTACGGCTGTGATTTTTGGCCATCTTACTCAGAGTCCCCCTCAGGTGCCGAGGATTTTTCCCATCGAAGATAAAAGAGTTTTTAATGTTTACCATGCCCCATCTCGTGGGAGGGACTATAAAACCCGGAATTGTGCACGTGGCTCAGTCTCTGCAAGATGGGGTCACGACTCGCTGTCTTTAGTGGTCTTGCACCCTGCTTGAAATGGTATGAAACTGCACTTGAATTTGGTGGCCTAGCACCCTGCTTGAAGTAGTATGAACCTGCACTTGAATTTAGTGGCTTTGCACCTACTTGAAATGGAATTTCAAGGAATAGCCGAGAGTCAACTGCGAGCCCACCAGCTGTGAGTGAGCTGCCAGCACAACAGGCTTGAGTGACTGAGCTGCCAGCCCAAGAATCCATTCGGCCCACATGTCCATACTTGCCTTCTGGAAACCAGTCGCTTCAGCGCACAACACCCATACTAGCGCTCCAGAACCCCCCCCCCCCCCCCCCCCCACTGGACTCTAATATTGGAATTAGTGGAGAGGTGGAATATTGCATTGGGGGACTTGCACTCCTGTGTGATGTTGGGACCCAATGGATCCCACTTAGTCTAGTTCTTTAAAATACTCTTGACTAACTTTCTGACCACAGATGACAGGCTCACTGGCCTGAGTTCCCAGACTTTTCCTGCAGCCCTTCATGAATAGAGGCACAACATTTGCCACCCTCCAGTCTTCTGGCACCTCGCCCGTATTTAATGACAGCTCATAAATCTCAGCCAGGGCACCTGTATTCTCCTCTCTAGCTCCCCACAGTGTCCTTGGATATATTGATCAGGCCCGGGAGATTTGTTTACCTTCATACACGTCAGGACTTTCAGCACTTCCCCAACCATAATACTGTCCTCTCTCAAGACACTTCCATTGACTGTCCTAAGTTCCTCAGTCCTCATGTCTTTCTCCACAGTAAAAACAGGAGAAATGAGAACCGTATTCATCTCCTGTCACTCCACACAGAGTTGACTGCTTTGATTCTTCAGGGGTCCCACACTCTGGCTACCCATTTCCTTTTATGTTCTTATAAAATCTTTCTGATTATCCTTAATGTTATTAGCCAGAGCCATCTCCTTTACCCTTTTTACCCTCCTGATTTCCTTTCTTAGATTGTTCCTCAGTTCCCGAAACTCCTCCAGGGCGACACGTAATCGTAGCTGCTTGTACCTGCCCCAAGTCTCCTCCTTATTCTTCACCAGAGCCTCGCATTCCCTTGTCACCCAAGTCTTAAGTTTGCCTCCCCTGCCCTCTACTCTTAATTGGAACATACATGTCCTGGATTCTTGTCAACACTCTTTTAAAAACACACCACTTTCTAGACTTCCCTTTTCCTTCAAACAATCTGCTCCAATCAACTTGAGTGGATTCATGTCTAAGAATACCTTCAAAATTTGTCCTTGACCCAATTTAGAATTTTAACTCATGGGCCCGGCCTGTCTCTATCCATAAGTAGTTTAAACCTAATAGAACAGTAGTTGCTGGCCCCAACAGACTCATCCACGAACACTTCATCCACTCGCCCTTCCTAATTTCCCAAGACTACATAGAGTGTTGCCCTCCCCCTTGCAGGGCCCTCTACATATTGCTTTAGGAAACTTTTCTGAACACTTTTTTAACAAATCCCACCTTGTCTAAACCTTTTGCATTATGACATTCCCAGTCAATAGGGGGAATGTTAAAATCTCCTACCATGACACCCTTATTAGACCTGCAGCAGCCTGCAATCTCCTGGTATATTTGCTCTTCTAATCCTGTGGACTATTTGGGCGCCTGAGGTACACATCCAACAAGATGATCATCCCATTCTTGTTTCTCAGCTCCACCCATATAGCCTCACTGGATGGACTGTCTGTAATTTCACCTCTGGCCGTGACATCCTCCTTAATCAATAATGCAACACCATCACCTCGAGTTCTCCGGAAAATACCCTGGAAAATTGAGCTGCCAGTCCTGACCCTCTCTTACCAGGTTTCTGTAATGTCTACACGTCCTAATCGCACATACTAATGTCCTAAATTCCCATCAGGCCTCTTGCATTAAAATAAGTGCAATTTAGACCAACCACCCTTCCTCGTCCCTTGACTTTTTCCTACCTATTCTGTCCACTAAACTTACATCACTCTCCATACCAACTTCCAGCCTCTCATCTGCCTCGGTCCTGTGGAGGATCCCTCTGCCAATCTAGTTTAAACCCACCTGTGGGGCACTATGGAATATAAAGTGTAAGTTGAACTGTACAGATTAATCCATCTCTGGAATACTGTACATAGTTTGAACATGGCACTGTTGAAATAATACATTGGTCTTTTGAGGGAAGTGAAATGCAATACATAAGGATAACATTAGGGCTTACTGAGTTCAAACATTGTAGCAGCAGAGGAACTATTTCCTCTGTTAGCATCTGGGATAAAGAGTCATACTCTTCAAATTGTTCCATTATTTACCTGATAAGGATGTTTCTCATGAGAGTAGCTTTAATCCCTTTATCACTAATTGAACTACTGCAGATAGACAGAAAATGCTGGAGTAATTCAGCAGGACAGGCAGCATCTCTGGATAGAAAGAATGGGTGACGTTTTGGATCGAGATCCTTCTTCAGACTGAGTTACTGAACTACTGCAGTCCTTTTGGTAAAGGTACTTATATTGTCCCTCTTCCAATCAATATTTTCAAGTTGCTGTTTAATGCCATCAAAAACGGACTTGCTTCAATTTAGAACTTCAACGTAGTTCAGTCCTAATCTTTTCTATAATTATCTTGAAACTAAGAGAATTATGGTTACTGGTCATTGGGTGCTCCCTTACTAATACATTGGTCTAATTTTCTTAAGGGGCTGTCCCACTTGGGCGACCTAATCCGTGAGTTCTGGCGAGTTTGCCCTCAACTCATTCTCGCAGCATGGTCGACACGAGGTCGTAGGAGTTCTTTGCAACTCTCCTTCATGCTCAAGAGTAGTCCCCGTGTACTCGAAGCCTCAGCTAGGTCGCGGCGTATTTTTCAACATGTTAAAAAATGCCCGCAAGTAAAAAAAGATTGCCATGGCAAAAATCGATACTTTTTTTTACTCGTAGGTTTAATCGTAGTAGGTCGTAGTAGGTCGGCATGTTAGTCGAAGGTAGTCGTAGATAGTCTTCATCATAGTCGAAGGGAGGTCGAAGGAGATCAAAGGAGGTCATCTTCACTCTCCACTATTCGGTGTCCAATTTTCCCGAAGTTAGTCGTAGCTAGTCGAAGCTACTATTCAACATAGTCGAAGGAGGACGAAGGAGGTCTTCTACATAGTTGAAGGAGGTCTGCATCATGTCATTTTTTCAAACTCCCCTAAACTCTTCTAAACTCACCAATTAGGTCGCCCAAGTAGGACAGCCCCTTAAGACAACCTTGATCTCCAGACATTTCCTGTTCTTACCATCTCTGGCTTAAAACATGCTTATTTTCTAATTTTTCCGGTTCAGATGAAGGGTCATTGCTCTAAAATGTTAACTCTGTTTCTCACTTCATGGATGCAGAGTGATCCGTTGAGCATTTTCAGTATTTTCTTTTTGAATAACTGCAAGCATATTTCTGAGCTATGAGATTGTTAACGGAGTGGCCGGTATCATCAAGTGGGCGAAAGTAGATGGGGTTGTAAATAGTGTCATAGACATTTCATTGTTAAATATATAAAATTTATGAAACAAACTTACTACATAGTATTTAAGAGGGAACTGCAGATGCTGGAGAATCGAAGGTTACACAGAAAAGCTGGAGAAACTCAGCGGGTGCAGCAGCATCTATGGAACGAAGGAAATAGGCAACGTTTCGGGCCTGAAGAAGGGTTTCGGCCCGAAACGTTGCCTATTTCCTTCGCTCCATAGATGCTGCTGCACCCGCTGAGTTTCTCCAGCTTTTCTGTGTAACCTTACTACATAGTATATTGCAAGTACATTGTTTTGTTGACATTAAACAGGGCTAATATCCTGTCTGAACTAATGAAAAACATGGTTCAAATGCATTTTTTGGGAAGGCCTGGTATGGCAATCCATGTGGCTGTAAGGATCACTGCTTTTGTGTTCCTACATATTACAAACTGACAGCTATGTTACAAGCTTGATACTGAAATATTGGGTGCCATTTTTGTGTGGGGAAAATTTAAAACACTTAACAAAATTGATTGCAACACTTAGTTCATTTTAAAAATGAAGTTGAATCTTTAAGTAGCTACTTTGATTGCATTCTCTATGACTTTCTAGCAGAGAGGAGCTTGTGTTTTTGACACTGTAAAGATGTCTTCGTCACTCTGTATACTTTAACTGTTAACAGCTATACCAACAGGAAACATATGCAAGAAATACCAGTTTCAAGAGACATTGGAGACTATGAAAACAGTGGTAATAAGTCCGAAGCAAATTAATGTCTGGTTTCTTACCTCCTACCTAAACAAATCTCTCTGTTTTCACTGCTATTAGTACTTGTACAGCAAAATGATAACACTTGCTAATCTATTAACTTTAAGGACGAGGAGGTTTCATTGTCATTCTAGAAAAGGTACAATTGTAGTTTCAATTTGGAAGAAAAAAAGTATTCTGCTGAAATATACCTTTTACTAGCATTGTGGGGGAGATTCTATTTGTTGGTCAAAGTGCTCTTGACTTCTGTGCCTGTAAATTGCACAGGACACTGACTTCAGTGATGGAGTACAAATTCCTCAGCTGAATAGCCAGTGCCATTGGTATCTGACGTGGCTGGCATATGTAGCATAACCCCTTTGTTGATTAGGATCACTCACTAGGATGGAAGAGGTAAGTTCATTTTTTTTTACATCAATTAGATCCGTCAATGTTTTATTTTTTTTAATTAAATCTATTTCAATTGTTTTGTAAGAATCTTTGATTAGTGGAAAAGTTCTTTAACAGCGTGAGCTGTCAAATGATTATCATGGCAGAAGACAGAAAAAGCTGGAGTAACTTAGCGGGATAGGCAGCATCTCTGGAGAGAAGGAATGGGTGACGTTTCGGGTTGAGACCCTTCTTCAAATCCAACTCTGATCATCATGGCAGTTTCAGAGTCAGAGCCACATGTTCTGTCACCTGATGCCTTGACATTACTCATGGACTCCTATGCTGCACAGGATGGCAGCAGAACCAAGCAGTCGAACTTGATGAGAACTATCGGACTCAAGCAAAATATGCGCTGAGATTTGGGGAGTGGGCTGCTTGGGGGGCCGTGTGGTGGTTGGGGGTCCAGGGAGGAACGGGCCGGTTTAAGTGGTGGGAAGCAAATAAGAGACGTGGTGAAGCATTATTTAAACTAGCGTTGTTCTTTGTCCTTTTAATGGCCCTGATTTGCAATTTTTATATTGATTGACTGACAGGTTTTTGCTTAGTATAACCCTCAATAAATACGAGGGAACTTTGCTCATTTATTATTAAAATTTGTTTTGTAAAGTAGCACAATGTGTTGTGAATTATATCATTCTCAGTGAAACTTTTTGTAGTGTGTTCTGAATTTAACTAATGGCAAACTATTTTCTGTGATGGTTTAGTAAATTACCTGTGAACTTACATGATAACAATAAGCAAAATTGGAAGGTTGGTTATGAATGAGTGTTAATGCCGAGGTTCAATTTGTTCAAGACCTTGGTTGTTAAAAAAGATTTCTGTATTGTTGATGATATTTTTCTTCTGAATGGTTCAAAACATTCTAGTTTGGGAGTGGATTGAGAAGGACACCGATTCTATTTCATTTGTATGATGTGAGCCTTATATGAATTTGTTTTAGTCGTTGATCCTATATTTGATGTAAAGTGGGACAGCCGATAGCGTATTAACCTCTCAATTTTAAAGTGCTGCATTAATGTCCAAATCAAGACCCATATTAAAAACACGAAAGATAAAAAAAACATTCACCTGCAGGTTGATTGCAAAATTATTTAATTTATTTATATGTAGAATAAATGTGAAATGCAAATTGAAATGTGAAATGTCCATGATCTATGCACATGGTCAACATCGGATAAGTTGTTCAGATTCTGGTGACACAAAATATGGCTACTTTTTCCATTGATTATGCACAATGGACTGGGGTTTTCACTTGTTTGTGCTGCTTCATTTGTGGGGTAGTTTGACTGAACCTGGTCAAACTAATGCTGAAGATAATGAATTTTAAGGACAAAATATCTAACTGCAATTGAGCTTCAGTAATCCTTTGCACTTGTTTTAAAAATAGCATTGTGCTTGAAGCAGTCCTGAGTTCTGGATTGAGTTAGACACATTTGTGAGTTTTTGCTAATTAGATTTGTTTACAGGCTTTTAAGGAGGTTAATTAAATTGCTTTAATTTAAATTGGCCATAAGGGTACTTCTGGGCATGTTTTTTTTATGAGTTTAATTCTACTAACACTGATCATCATACCTCAAAATGACGAGAAAAAAGTTCTGTACTTTTTTTAAAGTTTGCTTATAGGTTATGTACTATATGACAAAAAGTGTCTACTTTTATGACTAAACACACATTCATAAATATTAATCGAACTGCATGGTAAATATTCAAGTATAGCAAGGAGAATATTCATACAGTATTAAAAAGTTATTGGAATCTATTGTGCTCGTAAATACTGCCTGATTGTACGAGTGATTGGATTTTAAGTTTGGCGTATACAAGTGGGCTTAAGTGAAAATGGTGGTGGAAGGGAAACATCACAAACCTATTCAACTAAGGGGTGATTAGGTTAACTTCTTTGCAAATTTCAGCCAAAGCAAAAAAGCTCTATCCTGTATATTAAATGTTGTTTAAAGGGGAGATTGTTTCACTCCAGCTGAGATGATTTCAAACTATTTTAAGTCTACCTTCAGCAAGAAAAATGCAGTGTTGATATTTTTGGTTTGATTTGCCACGATATGATCCCATCCTGGGATTGTCTTCTCTCTTCTTCCAACAAGCCCAATCTGTGGCCATGAACCTAGCCCTATCCCTGAACTGTTTTCTGTTTCATACAAAATCTACTCACTTCTATCATACCTTATTCACTAAATCCACCTCTGTCCCCTGATCTTCATTCTCACTAAACTGATTATCCAGCTTCCCTTTCTAGTTCTGTGCTGATTTCATTATAAATGGGTTTTATTCCTCTGTAGAATCCCCAATTGTTTCAAGCTCTACTAGTTGAAGAACCACACGACTTTCACTTAGGAAATGAGACTGAGCAGTGACTATAATTCCATTGATTTCATATAGTCACCCCCCTGGACAGGGGCTTAGACTGGGAACTGTACCGCCATTGCCCCCTCCCTCTGAACCCCACTCTCCTGCTCACCTGCAAGGGCGGTACAGTTCCCAGTCTCAGCTCCTGTACAGGGGGGTGGCCGGAGACGTCACAGCCCGAGCTGCGCCCTCTCATCTGCAACCCCAAGAACAAGACGTACCTTGCACACCATCTTCTGTCCCTACGGGGAGCGTGTTCCTCTGGAGTCGGAACGGGGTTGGGCTGCTGCTGGCTGTGGTTCTCTGGGATCTCCGTGCTTGCAGTGGGCCTGGGGGTCGGTGTCCCGTTGGTCCTGACGTCTCCGGTGACTGGCACTGACCTGCTGGCATCGCCGACGTAAAGACAGTGCAAAGCCCCCGCGCCGGTGCAATGGGCGGGGAGCTGGAGAGGGGAGGGAAGGGATCACACACATGGCCGGGAAGCAGAGGGGTGTGGGTGGGGTGAAACTGAAGGGAGCGACAATCTGCTGCTGCCTGCCCGCTGAGTTAAAAAGTTCCCACGCAAGACTCACGATACACTGTATCGTGAGTCTACCGTGGGAACTTCTTAACTCAGCGGGCAGGCAGCAGCAGATTGTCAATTATTAACCCTCCTGTGCAATATACCCTCACCTTCTCTTTTATGAATGGGGATTTAGTTCCCCTTTCTTCGAGGACCGACCGGAGGTTCCGCTGTCACCTCTGTGGGCCGCCCTCGGTGAACGTCTTCAAGGACCTTTCTTCAAGGACCGAAAAAATGTCCGCTATTCGGAGCTTTTCGTTATTTGGAATTTCGGATAAAAAGGTTGTGCACCTGTATCAACAAAAAATATAAGAAAAGATAGCATATTGATGGCAAGTTTCCGAAAATGGCATCAGAATACACAAATACATTTTGTGTAACGGTTGTCGCGTGGTGTCCATCAGTGACCTGGTTGGCACAGTAAGTGCATGTATTTCTTATTCCTTTCTATGTTTATGAATACCACATGGAACAATAAAATTGCAAACACCGTTTCCACCATTCACCTGATCATGTAGTAGAATACTGCATCCATCTGAGTGGACACCACAACACGCGTTACACATCATACACACAAATGTACGTTGCGGTGGATACTAAAAGGTTTGGTGTCCCAGAAAACGAACGTTACATTATTAGCGAGATCACCAATGTGATCTAAACGGTACATTACCATATGGATTTGAGCTATATCGAAGGCCGATGATTCGTCAGATTGTTTGATTTGGGCTGATTTTTTGTAAGTATGATGTCTCTGTAACGGTTGTCGCGGAGCTTTCCGAAATTGACATGAAGGAATGACGTTAGCGACTTGGTCCGTAAGAAAGGTAAACAAGAGAAATTAAAGATTGGCTCCGTTTCTCAGTTTTGATGACCAATTTATGTCCCAAATTTTTTTTAAATTGATTTAAAAAAGTCGGAAAGTATATCGTAAACAGGCAGTGCGTTTTTGACACCACGATGTTTTTGATATATTAAACTGGAAAATAAGAAAAAATAATGAACTCGCCCAAAAATCGCTACTATCATTGAAAAGTATTAGAGGTTTGGAGTCTCCGTGATTTAACTTACGGAGGTACCGACCCCGATATCGGCCGTTGTGACAATGGACACCAAGCACAATGACCGTTACGGGATCTTTACTGTATTGTATCATCTTTATGTTACTGTATTTTTCTCCTGGTAAAACGATGAAGATTTGTCTGTCACGAAAAAAGTTTTTTACTTTCGGTCTTTATCTTGCACTAAATGTTGTACCCTTTATCTGTACGATGTGAACAGCTTGAATGCAATCGTGTATGGTTTTTGCTTTTTACTGGAAAGCATACAGCAAAAAGCTTTTCACCATATCTCAGTACACGTGACAATAATCAATCAATCGATCGATCGATCGATCGATCAACCAACCAACCAACCAACCTTTATTGTCATCTCGCAAGCAACAGTTGTACAGTGCAAAATGAAAAGACGTTTCCCAGGGAATAGCGGAGCATCGCACATGAAATTTAAAACATTTCACTCATAATAAAACTAAAAACAATCCAGTCCCTGATGGAACAGTATAAATAGTTAAAAGCAGGTAAAACACAACGTTAAAATACAATAAACCAATCATAAAAATGTCCGGGGCAGCTGATTTGCCAGTTATTAAAGTGGCCAGTGCCAGTTATTAAAGTGGCCAGTGCCAGTTATTAAAGTGTCCGTGCCAGCCGCAGAATCAAGTGACTGTGAGTACAGAGTGACTGTTTAGCAGCCTCACAGCCTGTGGTAAGAAGCTGTTTAGCAGTCTTGTAGTCTGGGCTTTGATGCTTCGATATCTCTTGCCTGATGGCAGGAGAACCAGGTGTATGTGGAGGGATTAAACTAAACTAAATAGGAGCAAGAACCGTCCTTTGGACCTGCCCCACCATTGAACACAACTCTAGCTGCTTTTACACTGAAGAACCCTGATTCTTCCTATTGCTTGATTCCATCAGTATTAAAAGCATATCTAACTCATTTTTAAATATATTTCAACACTTAGCCTCCAGCTGACTTCTTTGGTAGGGAATTCCACAGTTTACCAACTTCTGGGTGAAGAAATGTGTCCTGATCTTAGTTCTAAATGTGTCTTTTTACAATACTGAGGTCATTTTGAGGAACATTATTATTCAGTTTTTTTACACCAATACACTGTTCTTAACAAAAATCTACCCATCATGTGAAACCTTATAAATAACAGATATAAATTAGGTAACTTCAAGACCGAAAGTCAAAAACTTTTTTCATGGGTTTACCACCAATTTGGACACCAAAAATGTGACATTAAAAACTCTGCCACATTTAGTCATGAATAATTAATTCATAAATAAACTTCATATGGCCCCTCATAATATATGGTTTGATAATGATCTAGGGAAATATCTTCATCAATACCAGGAGAAAAATACAGTAACATAAAGATAATAGAGTGCAGTAAAGATACTGTAACGGTCGTTGTGCTTGGTGTCCATTGTCACGACCGTTATCGGTGTCCTTACCTCCGTAAGTTAAACCACGGAGGCTCCAAACCGCTAATGCTTTTCAGAAACCCAACGAGGTATCCTATGGTAGTAGCGATTTTTGGGCGAGTTAATTATTTTTTCTTATTTTCCAATTTAATATATCAAAAACATTGTGGTGTCAAAAACGCGACGACCATTTACGATATATTTTCCAACTTTTAAAAATCAATGAAAATATTTTTTGGACATAGATTGATCATCAAAACTAAGAAACTGAGCCAATCTTCAATTTGGCAACACACTGTCTCTTGTTTAACTTTCGTACGGACCAAGTCGCGAACTTCATTCCTTCATGTCAACTTCCGGCAGCTCCACAATGACCGTTACGGAGACATTTTACTTACTAAAAAAATCAGCCCAAATCAAATGTTCTGACGAATCATCGGCCATCGATATAGCTCAAATGTACCGTTTAGATCACATTGGTGAAAATGCTTGGTTCTCGCTAATAATGTAACGTTCGTTTTCTGGGACACCAAAAATTTTAGTGTCCACCGCAACGTACGTTTGTGTGTATGATGTGTAACTCGTGTTGCGGTGTCCACTCTACTACGTGATCAGCTGAATGAAGTGAAAATAGTGTTTGCAATTTTATTGTTCAATGTGATATTCATAAACGTAGAAAGGAATAAAAAATACGTGCACTTACTGTGCCAACCTGGTAATTGGTGGACACCACGCGACAACCGTTACACAAAATGTATTTGTGTATTCTGATGCCATTTTCGGAAACTTGCCATCAATATGGTATCTCTTCTTATATGTGTTATTATACTATGTTAGTCATGAACCCAATAAAGTGCTTGTCACCTTTTTTGAAGGAATTTGAAATGTGATCCCCCTTGTTACTTTATTGTGTGCAGTATTGTAAAAATACACATCATGCTATGTTTCATGTGCAGCTTTGTGGCCTGTTACTAGGCTGACCTTACGATAAACCTCTAACTCCTATCACTGTAAACATGGAAGTGAAGACTGCATTACAACAAGGAAGAAATTGGCTTTTTTGTGAAGATTCCTTACAGTCAGCCCAGTGCAGATTTCCTATGTCAGCCAAGGGTTGTGTGAATTTATTCATATAGTAAGGTGTTCTGCAGTGTCCAACCTAGTCTTTTTAGTTTTTGTATTGGGGTGTGGATGTTATGGATAAGACCAACATTTCTTGCTCAATTATAATTGCCCTTGAGCAAGTAAAAGAATTGTTGTATTGTTGTAGTCCTTATGGAGAAGGTATTTTCACAATGCATTTGGGTGGTGAGTTCCAGGTTTTGGATCCTGTAATGATAAAATATATTTAAGAAACAGTTATATATTGCCAAGTCAGAATGGTGGTCAACTTGGAGGATATTTTGCAGGTGGTGGGTTTCAATGCATAGCTTCCCTTGTTCCCCTTGGAGACAGAGCTTGTGTGTTTGAGGTGTTTTGTTTAACTAGCCTCAGTGAATAAATGGAATTCATTTTCTGATTAGAACACAATGCAGTCACTGTGCACTGGTAATAGAGGAATTAAATATTTAGGATGATGGATAAGATGTCGGTCAAATAGCCTACTTTGTCCTGTATGTCATTGAGTTCATGCATTTTTTTTTGAGTTGCAGATGTTTAGATACATAGAAAGTAGACAACTGCTGACTGGAGCCTTGCAGATGGTGGAAAGGCTTTGAGCAATAAGGAATTGAATCACTAGCTTTCCAAAGCCTAGCAAAATTATTTATATCCTTAGGATGTTGATAGTTATGGCTTTGGGATGGTAGAGCTATTGAAAATCAGTAGTAGGTGATTAGGTCCTTTTCTGTTTGAGATGATCAATGCTTAGGTATGATTTTCGTGGTATGGATGTTACTTGCCATGTATCGGCTCATGCCTGCATGATTGTGCATTATCCTGAATGTATGCAGGGTCAGCTTCATTTTCAGATTCATTATACATATAATTGAACATTGTCTTCAATGGAAGCTCCAACATTGTCTTCAATGGAAGCTTCCACCTTGTCCAAGAGAGTCCAGAGATCTATGCTCTGAAAGTGATCCTTCCAAACTTTACTAACTTGGTCCATTAGGGTATGCTGGTCCAGAAGGTTAAGGGACAAATGATTCTAGGCAGGTTGGCAAGCTGGATCCAAAATTAGCTTGTTGACTGAAGGTGGAGGTGGTGGTGATTGGATGTTTTACTGAGTGGAAATCTGTAATTTGCAGTGTACAACAGGAATACTCAGGGCAACACAATGGAGCAGCTGATAGAACTGCTGCCTCAGCGCCAGAGACCTGGGTTTGATGCTGACCTTGGGTGCTGTCCGTGTGGAATTTGTACATTCTTCCTGTGACTGCTCTAGTGCTCCGGTTTCCTTCTATGTCCCAAAGACATGCAGGTTTGTTGGTTAATTGGTCTGTAAATTGCCCCTAGTGTGTAAGAATGGATAAGAAAATTGGATAACAAAGAACTAGGGTGCACAGGTAATCAATGGTTGGCGTGGATGGGGAGGGCTGAAGGGCCTGTTTCCATGCTGTATCTAAACTAGTCATTGCTTTGTTTGTAAGATGTATAAATTACTTGGATGAGGATGTAGATGGTGTCATTAGTAAATTTGCCGACTACATAGGAATTGCAAATATTGAGGACGTTTCTCTAAGGATATCGTGGGTCATAGGCGGAGCAGTGGCAGAAGGAATTTAATCCAGATAAATGTAGGTTGATGCCCTTTAGGAGGTCAGGTTCAGGTCGGTCATGTAGAACAAAATGGCAGGACATTAGGACTATTGATGCACAGAGATGGTGGGGTCTAAGTGCAGAGCTCCCTGACAGTGGTGACACTGCTTGATTGAGACACCGAAGAAGGCATTTGGACTGCTTGCCTTCATAGGCCAAGGCATTGACTACAAGAGTTGGGACGTCATGTTGCAGTTACACAAAATACTGGTTAAACTGCACTTAAAATATTGTATAGTTCTCGTCGCCACATCATAGGAGGAATGGGGCAGCAATATAGGGAAATCAGAAGTGATTCACCAGGACTTTGCTTGGAATGGAAGGCTATGGTTTTACAGAGAGATTGAATAGGCTGTGTTTGACTTAGGAGCATAGAAGGCTGAGGGGATGAACATTACAGAAGTTTATAAAATTGCTAGACCAAGTGGGACTCGTTGGGCTCCGTTCCCCCAACGCAATATTCCATCACTCATAGCCCCCAACTACGTAGGTGCGGCTGATGTGTTCCCGTTGTGACGCCAGATAGTCAGAATCTTGTTACCACAACAGGGAAGTCTGGCACTAGAGAGCACAGGATTAAGATGAGATGGCGGAAATTTAAGTAGATCTGAGGGGAAGGTTTGTCACACATGCGGTGGTGAATATCTGGAACAAACTGCCAGAGAAGGTGGTGATGACTGGACCTATTGCAACATTAACAAGGTATGCCACAATGGTATTTGGATAGGAAAGGCATAGAGGGATACAGACCTAATACAGGCAAAGGGGAGTAGAATAAATAGGCATCATGGTCGGCATACATAAGGTGAGTCAAAAGAGCTTTTTTCTGTGTCGCACGTTTCTTTGAATACAGTTTTAAAAGAAAGGAAAATGCTGAATGAAACATGATCAAATTACATTTTCAGCATTTTATGAAGCTAATAGATAACGGCAAGATGTGTTTATAACTTTCAGCTTGTTTGCCTATCAATTACAACATTCAGAGTTTTGGCATCTGCTAATGAGATTTTATGGTATTTGATTTGTCTCTGAGATAGGCGATAAATCATGAAGTCGATGAAATTCCTAATGCATTTATGATCATGCAGCACTACTCAATTTCTAGGAAGTTGCAGCACTAGTGCAGAACTTTGTCCTGCCATGCTAAACATGTAATTCCAGCAATTATAGATACAATCATTTTTCGTATGGTTACTGACTGTTAACGCTTGATCTAGTTTTAGGAAATTGGGTGGGGCAAGTGAATGAAGTGTTCGTGAATGAGCCTTTTGGGACCAGCAATCACTGTTCCATCTGTGGATTAAATTCCATCTGCCAATCACTGTTCTATTAGGTTTAAGATGGTTATGGATAAAGACAGGACAGGTCCATGAGTTAACATTCTAAATTGGGTCAAGGCCAATTTGTAGGTATTCGACATGAACATGCTCAAGTTTAATTGGAATGTGTTGTTCGAAGGAGAAGGAAAATCCAGAAAGTGGGATTTTTTCAAACGTGCGCTGACAAGAGTTCCAGTTAGAAGAGCAAGGTAGGTGGGCATAAGAAAGCTTGGATAACACGAGAAATTGAGGCTCTGGTCAAGAATAAGGACGCATGGGCAGGTATAGGCAGATGGGATCAAATGTATCCCCGGAGGAGTTTTGGGAACTGAAGAGCACACTAAAAAAGGAGGGCAAAAAAGGAGGGCAAAGAGAAGATAGGATATTTCTGTGGAAGATAATATTAAGGATAATCCCAAGAGATTTTATGTACATTAAAGAAAAAAAGGGTAACTAGAGAGATTGGGGCCCCTCAAGAATCAAAGCGTGTTTGGAGGGTAGTCAGTATTATGGTAGAGAAGGTGCGGAAGGTCCTAACGCGCATTCAGATAGACAAATCTCTCGGTTCTTCCCAGATATATCTGAGGAGACTGTGGAAAGCTGGAGAGCAGAATTAGAGGTGCCCCAGGTGGATGAGATATATAATTCATTAAATATGGGTGAGGTGCTGGAAGACTGGAGGGTGGCAAATGATGTGCTTCTATTTCAGAAGGGCTGCAAGGAAAAGCCTGGGAACTGCAAGGAAAAGCCTGGGAAGTGAGCCGGACATCTGTGGTCAGAATGTTACTAGGGAGTATTCTGAGGGGGATAGGACACAGACACACACACACACACACACACACACACACACACACACACACACACACACACACACACACACACACACACACACACACACACACACACACACACACACACACATACACACACACACACACACACACACACACACACACACATGTGTGTGTATATATATATATATATATATATATATATATATATATATATATATATATATATATATACACATTTAGATGGGCAAGGGCTGAGGAGGGATAGTCAGCACGTTTTTGTACCTGCGAGATCGTGTCTCACAAAGCTGTTTTTTTTAAAGATCTGACCAAAATGGTTGATAAAGAGCAGTCTGAAGAAAAGTCTCGACCTGAAATGTTACCCATTCCTTCTTTACAGAGATGCTGCCTGTCCCGCTGAGTTAATCTAGCATTTTGTGTCTACCTTTGATAAGGACAGAGCTGTAGTCATTGTACACATAGATTTTAGCAAGGTATTTGATTAAGTTCCACATGGTAAGCTGCTTTGGAAAGTTAAATTGTATGGGGAGAGCTAGCTGACTGGTGGAACATTGGCTTCATGGACAAAAGAAGAGGGTGATGGTGGATTTTGTTTTTGGACTTGGGGCCTATGACTGGTAGTGTACCTTTGAATTTGGTGCTGGGCCCATTGGTGTTTATAATCTACATCAATCATTTGGATAAGAACGTACAAGGCGGCAGTTGGCACTAAAGTGAGAGATATTGTAGATAACGAAGACGGTTGTCAAAAATTGCAGCAGGATCTTGATAGGTTCGGCAGGTTGAGGAGTGGTTGATTGAGTTTAATGCAGAGAGGTGCAAGATGTTGCATTTTGGGAACTCGTACCAGGGCAGGGCTTGCACAGTGAATGGCAGTGCTCTAGGGAGTGTTGTCGAGCAGAAGGATTTAGGAGTACAGCCACATAGTTCCTTGAAAGTGATGTCACAGGTAGATAGGTTGATTATTTTGCCACATTGGCTTTCTTCAGTCAAGAGTATTGTGTATAATTGTTGGGAGGTCATGTGGCAGTTGTACAAGACATTGGAGAATCCACATTTAGAATATTTTGTTCAGTTTTCTCATCCTGTTATTGGAAAGATGTCGTTCAGCTGGTAAGAGTGCAGAGAAGATTTACGAGGATGTGGCCAAGACTTGAAGGCCTGAGCTATATGGAAAGGTTGAGCAGGCTAGAACTTTATTGTTTGGAGCGCAGGAGGATGAGGGGTGATCTTATAGAGGTGTATAAGATCATGAGAGGAATAGATCAGCTAAATGCTTTGAGTCTTTTACCCAGAGTAGAGAAATCAAGAACCAGAGGACATAGGTTTAAGATGAGGGGCGAATAGGGAACCAAGGGACAACTTATTTATACAAAGGATGGTAGGTATATGGAAGGAGCTTCCAGAAGGCAGCGGAGGCCAGTTCATTGGATGTATTCAAGAGAGAGTTAGATATAGCACCTAGGGCTAACGGAATCAAGGGATATGGGTAGAAAGCAGGAACGGGGTACAGATTTTGGATGATCTGCCATGATCATATTAAATGGCGGTGCTGGCCCGAAGAGCCTCATCCTGCATCTATTTTCTATGTTTCTAAGATATACAGTAGTTGAGGCAGGTACTATCACATTGTTTTAAAAAAAAAGGCAGGTACATGCATAGCAGAGGTTTAGAAGGATATAGGGCAAATGCAGGCAGAAGGGACATGCAAATGGACATTGGTCGGCATGGACAAGTTGGACAGAAGGGCCTGTGTCCATGCTATATGACAATGTGTCTCTACATATTACAGCCATAGTGGTGACTCACTGATAATTTGCAAAATTCTTTGGGAATTGTGGTGCTGGACCTCAGTTTAAGTGTGACCAAAACTGCATTCACAGTGTATGCTGTTTTCCAAGTATAATCTGAAATGGATGGATGATGAAATGATAGATGACGTTCTCAAGAATTCAGTGTAATATTATTATTTACTATGGGAGTTCATACAACACAACTTTGTGCTGTGCAAGGTCATTTATATTGCAATACATTTTAACGAAGAATGACATGCTGAAGAAAGACCATTGTTTTTCTTTGAATGCTTCCCGTGGAACATTTTATTAATCAGAATTGGTTTGGGGAGATAGGTAAATAATCAGATACTAATAAATAAAACCAAGGTGATTTCAATACCAATTACAGGTCATTTTGTCCGTAGCACTGTGAATATAAACAAGGTACTAAAGTAACTCCACTGGGTAGAAACCTTTTTCAACAGAACACCTATGTATTTATAAAGTCTGTTTTATAGAGGTAAATGACAAAGTAATTCACAACAGGCATTCAGATTAATGAGGGCATACTGTTCCAAAAACAATTTTGATGCTTGGTGGAGTTGTTATTTTCATGTACTCAAAAGCGATGGATGTGCAATGTGGAACTGAGCTAATGAACCAGAAAATGTGTGTTGCATTTATTGACCATCGTGCTGCTAGTGGGAGCAGGAGGAAATATTTTCTGCTTTCCGAGTTAAAAAATATATTTAGTGATTCCTTGTATTAGTGAGGTCAATGCCCTGGAATGAGATATTTGTATACAGGTCCACCACCGATTTTTTTGGCAACTGGTAGTCCGGTACCTCCTTTAATCTGGACAAAATTACAAGAGCACCCTTGAAATCCCCATAAAATTCCCCCCGGAAATGTGGTGCCTAGGCCGGGTGAGGTGACCGATTTCGACCTTATCGGGACTTCCGCACCGAATGAGGTGTTGAATTTGCCCCCTGCGGCTGGGGCTCTGGATCTTGGCCCGGCTAGAACTGGCAGATCCATAGCCAACTTTCGCGGCCGATCAGCGGCTTGAATTTGCCTCCTGCGGCTGGTACACTCGAACTCCAGGATCTATTGACTGGAGATCATACCGTTTCCAGAGCCGACATCTGAGGCCGATTCCTGGGTGGCTGAGGTGGGCCGTTCTGGTACCGTTCGACTCCCTTCGGAGGCTGTGTCCTTTGTTGACCCAGCAAAGTAGATAATCCAGAAAGGCCTGGACTGGAACCAAGAGTGCTGGAAAATTGGTGGTGGACATGTATGAGTAACTTCATGTGACTATATAATCAAGAAACTGTTGTATTCACTCAACATTATCACTATATAGACAATTGGATTAACCATATCATCTCGTCACCAGTGATACTAAACCACAGAAACAAGGAGCCGCACAAGCTGGTTTACACAAAACGACACACAGTGCTGGAGTAATTCAGCGGGTCCAGCAACATCTCGGGAGAAGATGGATAGGTGACGTTTCAGGTTAGGACTCTTCTTCAGATGCAGACCTGTTTTAATAGCCTGGTTAGTATTTTGGTTAAATTGAGACATAGGGTACATGTGTTGTGGTGGACACCACAACCCTCCACAAACATTTCCTCCTGTTTCTCAATTGAATGGCTGGGACTCCATTTGGAGTATGGCTCCATTGAAGTACCAGCCCATTGGCATATTTCATATTTGAGCTTGGCTATTGGAAGCCAGAACTATTGAAACAGGGTGGTGTCTCAAATTAACCTGATCATGCCATGTGCACAGATGGTTTGATGTCGATTGTGGTTGGCATGGTGTGATCATGAACAGTATTTGGCCATTTTTCTTCTTAGCTTCATGAAGTGAGGAAGAAGAAACAATGCAGTAGTTTTTATAATTTGCCAATTTATTAGTCTCAATCATTTGTGTATGAGCAAAATTAGTTGTATAGTAGACTATGAAGAAGCTTAAAAGGGTGGAAGACCGCAACCTTCACATGGTCCGCCCTGTTTCGACGAATGCAATCAACCCGGCGTGCACAATCAAATAAGATCAAATAGAACAAGTTGTTCTACAACTTTAGGCTGTGCACGCCATATGCAAGAAGAAGAAAAAGAAGAATAAGAAGAAGCTTATCCAAATTTTGTCAAAGGGGAAAGAGGGCAAAGGAACAGGAGAAAGAATTTCTCGGACAAATATGAAATGGTGTATGAAATGCAGGACCCTGTTTTAGGAAAGGTAGACTTAGGAGTACAAGTATATAGTTTCCTGAAAGTGGTGCTTTGGGAACGCATGATAGTGAAGAAGGCATTTTGTATGCAAGCCTTTATTAGTCACTAGACCAAGTGCAGACCCGTTGGGTCTGCTCCCCCAACGCAGCCGTTCCCTACCCGTAGCCCCCACGGGAGACGTGGTCCTCCAACTCAAGCCGTTCCCGAACATAAGATTCCAGCACTCAGCAGTGCGGCTGGTTTTTAAATGGCATCTTTGAGGCGAAAGGCGGGCGCCAGCAGCCGTAATGGTCGCTGGCCCGCAGGAGGCGTTAAATGAGTGAGTGGGGGGGGGGGGGGGGGGGGGGTGGAGAAGGATTTTATTAAAAAATGTGTACATAAACACGATGAAATTTAATGAGGAGTGGATACTTTGAATGAAAAGTGAAATCTCTACGGAAATGGAAAAATTCTCGGCGTTTCTGGGTCTGGTATAGGCTTAGCAACGAATCAAAGGCTGGCACCCACAAGTCAGGCAGAAACACACACACACACACACACGTGTATATATATCCTGACCTCGGCTGCTGTCTGTGTGGAGTTTGGACGCCCACCCTGTGACCGCATGGGTTTCCTCTGGGTGCTCCGGTTTCTTCCCATGTTCCAAAGACATGCAGGTTTGTAGGTTAATTGGCTTCTGTATATTACCTATAGTATGTGGGATAACATAGAATTAGTGTATAGATGATCGATGGTTGGCATGGACTCGACAGACCGAAGGGCCCGTTTCCATGCTGCATCTTTAAACTAACCTATGCTGGAGAGCGTGCAGAAAAAAATCATGAGGATGTTACCAAGATTGGACTGCTTGAGCTATAAAGAGAGGCTAGTAGGCTTGGGCTGCTTTCCCTGGAGCAGAGGAGGCTGAAGGGTGACCATCAGTAAATCTACTGGGTATAGGTTTAACATGAGAGTGATGAGATTTAATGGGAACATTAAGTGCAGGTTTTACATACAGGGTAAATGGAACAAGCTGCTGCAGGAAGTGTTAGAGGTGGATACAATCGCAACATTTAAGCGATTTTTCCAAAAATAAACTTAATCAGAATTAAACAAAATATACAAAACAAATAATGCAAAAACCCTTCAGGCATTCTCAGCGTCTTTACATTCATTTTTGTCCCATTCAGTAGTGATTGCACCTGTCTGTAAGCTAATCCAAACACCCTTGTCACTCATGTAGTCCCCGGGGGTGATATCCCTTCTCCAGTTTGAGGGGTATCCCCACCGAACTCTGCCCCTCAATGTCAAACATTGGAAGGACCCTAGACTGTGGTCCTCCCCCACAGAGCATTGGCTTTGGCTGTACCAAACATCATTGAGTCCCTCAGCACATGCTCCTGCAGTCAGGAATGGGCCAGTCAGCAAGATTTCACAATGGACATATCACTGTGTCGAGAGGACAACAAGTTTTGGGCAGACCAAAGAACATGTTTCATCAATTTGATGATCTTCCAGCAGCACACTGTCTGTCTCCGAATCTATCCCCAGGAACAACCCGTGAATCAGATAGTCCTCAGTTAAGGAGTTGCTTGGGGTGAACTGTGACAACGTCCCTTGCATCATTCTGCAGATCCTCTTCGCAAATCCACACCGTGAAGAGGTGGGCAACTGTCTCCTCTTCGTAGCAACCGTCCTGACGGCAGCGTGCATTGGCAGTAAGATTCTGACAATACAGGAAGGATCTGACTGGAAGGCCCCCTCTCATCGCCAGCCAAGCTAGGTCTTAATACTTGTTGGTGAGTCCTGGCGATGAGTGAAACTGGGAAGGCTGCTCTGGGAACCATGCCACAGGATCCATCGAGTTATTGTCTTGCTCTGCCTGTAGGATGTTCTGTGCTGACCAAATGGACGTAATCAAAGGTGTTGGTCTGGAAGAACTTTTTCACAAAGGATAGGTGGTGCGGCAATGTCCAGCTGATGAAACATTGAACGGCAGCTGTGCCAGGCCTGTCCTTCGCTACATTGGTAGTACCTCAGCAGCTAATGATATGGTGCCCATGTGCTTTGGCTCTATGTACAGTCTGACGCAGCAACACATGAAGGTGGCCTTGAGGATGAGGGTGAGGCACGCTTCTGCCCCAGTTGTCTGCTGACATGTGCATTGTGACCTGTCGGATTTGCTCCATCTTTGATCCCTGGATTGAACTCGGCTATCTGCTCCGGCCAATTCTTGTTCCACGCTTCGGCCCCACCGAACCAGATCCCCAGTACCTTCAGGTAGTCAGACATGATGGTGAAGGGGACAAAAAACCCATTGGGCCAGTTGCTGAAGAATATGGCTTTGCTCTTCCTGCGGTTGACTGGCTGTAATCAGGCAACTAAATGGTCCTTTCATCAGCGGTCTTGACTTCCCACCTACCTCATTGGAGACCTTTGAATTATCTTTAATTGGACTTCATCGGACGATATTTTGCACTAAATGTTGTACACAGTGGACAGTGGACGGCTTGATTGTAATAATGTACAGTCTTTTTGACTGGGTGGCATGTAAACAAAAATATTTTCACGATACATTGGAACACGTGGCAATAGTAAACTAAACTAACCTTTTGATGCCAACTCAAATTGGTCGCAGATGCTGATAAATTTGTGGACCACATTGGAGCATAAATCATGAACATCGTTTGATCTGAATGCCACACTGCATGGCAATGCCACTGCTCTTATGCACTTATCCTTCCTGATGGATTCAGCAAAGAGTTCTATACAACGCACAGATTAGATGGGAGCCTGCCTGTCTCCAGAAGTGATGGGACGCTCTCAATTTCCGACCCATTGATTTGGACTGCATTACAGATCGAGTATTCCCTCCCCAAAACCCATTTTGGAGAGTATGTCCATCATGTACGGGTGTCAGAGGTAGGAGAATGGAGTTAGGAGGGAGAGATAGATCAGCCATGATTGAAGAGGCCAAGTTGATAGACTTGATGGGCCGAATGGCCTAATTCTACTATATCTTATGATCATATGATGTATGTGCGCATTATCCTGTCGAAGGCCTTCTCCTGGTCCAAGCTGACCAGGCAGGTGTCCTGTCACGCCCCTCGGCGATGGTGTCCCTGAACAGCGCCAGGTTGCCCAAGATTTTGCTGCAGGTACAGCATAGGTTTGGTCTGGGTAGATCACCTGTCCTAGAGAAGACTTGACCCAGTTGGTGATGGTGTTGGACAGGATCTCACATTCACATTTAGTAGTGAGATGGGGCTCCAATTCCAGATGTCATCCTTCTCCTTATAGATGAGGGTGATGATGCCCTTCCTCATGGAGCCTGACATGCGGCCAACCAGAAGCACAGCACCGTACATTTCCAGCAGGTCTGGGCTTAACCAGTCCAGCAGAGTATAATTGAACCAGTCCATCAGAGTATAACTCAACCGGTAAGTCATCGCTTTCAGGAGTTTATTCGAGTCAAAGGAATGGATAGAGCCAGTCAGCTCCTCCCGGGTCAGTGGTTGGTCCGGACTCTCTCGCCTGATGTCCTCCAAGACCTCCATGATAGAGAACAGGAAGTTCTGGGAAGCTATGCTCTCTGGCCTTTCTGTCATACAGACCAGCATTGAAAGATTTGCAGATATTCAATTTGTCTGTCTGCATCGATATTATCGACTCGTTCTCTGCCTTGCGGCTGTGGATCAGAACTTACCCCCGTGAATCATTTGGAAGAAGAAGCGTAAGCACGCATCATCCTGCTCAACAGAACACACTCTGGATCGGAAGATGATCCTGAAGGATTCTGAGGCAAAGAGCGTGGCCTTCCTCACATCCAACCCTCAATTGCGGAAAAAGGAGTTGCTGCAAGTTTGTCTTGCTTTGGAACAATTCCCTCTGACCCTGTCTCGGTTTCTGAACAACATTGAAGATGAAGAACCTCTTGATATTCTCCTTGGTTCCTTCCCAGCAGTGTATCAGGGAAAAAAAGAGGGGCTTCACGGTTCTCCAACCTGCTTAGTCCCTCTTTAGTTCCTCGACACTCTGACATCAGCAGTTTGATGATAAATGTCCACGCCTCCCGGCCTGCCTTCTGATCCTCTTCTAGCTGACAGGAAGCCTGAAGGACGCAGTGGTCAGAGAAGAACATGGTGTGGTGTCTGTAGATTATGTGCATGTACCTTTAATATAGTGACCTCACCACTACTAACCACTCCCCATATCAGAAGTATAATTGCAACCTCCCCACCCATTGATCTCTCTCTAGCTCTGGGGACAGACCACGTACAGCTAGGGTAGCAACTGTTATGATATGTTAATAAACGAGTAGTAAAGACACACCGTGTTCATGACTCCTCTTTACATGGTGTCACAATCGTGACTCCGCGCCTCCTGTTTATCGGTATTTTATTTACTTTTGACCTAGTTCCCTACCCCTTGTTCTATCTTCCGTGCCATGGCTACCTCTTGCCGCAAGCCCGATGTGCTTGTCTTCGACTCGGACATTGCCCATCGGTGGGGTGTCTTTAGACGCGATTTCCAGCACTATGTGACGATCGCCCACCCTGCTGCCACCGCTGAAACGCGGGCTTCTCTGCTCCTCAACCTTGCTGGTCCCGATGCCCTGGAACGATCTGAGTCGTTTGTATATGCTGCAGGTGAAGATGCTCGAGACCCGGTATGTCTTATAGCTAAGTTTACAGCAATGTGTGACATCCCCACCAACTGCATTTTAGAGCGTTTTAAAATGTTCAGCCGGCGTCAAAACCCTGGCGAGTCGGTCAACAACTATATCGCCGCGTTGCGACACATGGCCAGGCGTTGTCGCCTGGACGCTCTGACCCCCGACCAAGTGACCCGGGACATCCTAGTCTATGGCCTCCGTGATGCTAAGCTAAGAGCCGAACTTCTGCGGAAGCCAGACCTGTCTCTGGACGAGGCTCTGCACGCCTCCCGCATGGCTGAGGCCGTCACCTCGACACTGTCGCCTGATGACCATGACATTAACTTTGCCACTGCTGCTGGCCGCCGGCGGAACGCTGGCCCGCCACGGCAACAGGGTTCCCCTGCACCCGGGGGCGGGAGCCCACGACGTTGCCCCAACTGCAATTTTGCCTCCCACCAGTTTAATGTGTGCCCTGCCTTGGGCAAAACCTGCAACTCTTGCAAGAAGTTAAACCATTTCTCTGCAGCCTGCCGCTCTCGCGGGAAGCCGGCCCCCCCTCTTCGGAGAATGTTAATCAACCTTGCTCAGACTGATAGCGTGCCTGGCTCCGAGTCTCAGCCTGACGAACTCCCTTTGTCTGATACCAGTTCATCCCAAGGGGAGACCAGCATTTTCTCACTCTTGGATGCACATGCCTTGATAACAAACCCTTCGGTTCAGGTCACTGTCAATGGTTCGACCTTCTCAGCGAAAATCGACACGGGGGCGGTCACAAATGTAATGTCAACAAGCCTTTTCAAGCAGATAAGGACTAATGAGAAAGTCACTGCTGCTAACTCCCGCCTGCATGCCTACGGGGGAGCCGTACTCGTTCCCGTGGGAAAGACAACCCTACACTGCAAGGTCCTGAAGGCCTCTCGGCCCCTCACCTTCTACCTGCTAGACTCCAACAACGTTACCTTACTGGGTGCCCCGGCGTGCCAAGACCTCGGTTTGGTCTCCTTTCACCGTGATATCCACCAGGTGCGGACCCTCATGGACCCCCTGCACGAATACCCCGACCGTTTCGACGAAAAGCTGGGCAAGCTGCCCAGCTGCTACAAGATTGCTGTCGACCCCAGCGTGGAACCAGTGATCCGCCCGCCGCACCGCGTCTCCTTCGCCATGAAGGACAAGGTGAAATCTACGTTACTGAACATGGTCTCCATGGGCATACTGAAAGAGGTGAGCGAACCCACCCGGTGGGTCTCCACCATGGTGGTTGCCGCGAAAAAAGACAAAACTGAAATTCGCATTTGCATCAACCCCAAGGACCTGAACCTGGCCATCAAACGCCCGCACTACCCAATGCGAACAGTAGAGGACGTCGCTGCACAGGTTGGTCCGGCCACTGTTTTTTCGGTCCTCGATGCCAAGAGCTCTTTCTGGCAGATACCGTTGGACGAGCGATCCTCCTACCTGACTACCTTCAGCACGCCTTTCGGAAGGTTCCGATTCCTACGCATGCCATTCGGGATTAACTCTGCCAGCGAGGTTTTCCAGCGAACCATGGAGCAACTCTTTGCCGGTCTACCGTGTGCTATCATCGTTGACGACATTCTGGTCTACGGCAAGGACGTGGCTGAGCACGACCTCCACCTCCGTCAAGTCCTAGATCGGGCCCGGGAAATCAACCTGAAGCTCAACCCGAAGAAGTGCCATTTCCGCGTCCCGGAGGTCACTTACGTGGGCCACGTTTTTACTGCCTCGGGGCTGAAGCCTGACCCGCAAAAAACGGCTGCTGTCTCCGGGATGTCCTCACCCACCGATGTACCCAGCCTGCAGCGTTTCCTGGGCATGGTCAATTACCTGGGAAAGTTTATCCCCGACCTCAGCGAACTGAGTGCGCCCCTGAGGGAACTCATCAAGAAGGACACTGCCTGGGCCTGGTTCCCGCATCACCAACAAGCCTTCGACGTCCTGAAGTCCAGACTAGTCAGTACCCCCACCCTCAAATTCTTCGATCTACAGCGTCCCATCATTCTCACCTGCGACGCTTCCAAGTTTGGTCTGGGTGCCGCCTGCCTGCAGCTCCACGATGGCCGGCAGCTGCCCGTTTCCTATGCGTCTCGCACCATGACCTCTGCCGAGCAGCGCTACGCTCAGATTGAGAAGGAACTGCTTGCTGTGGTATTTGCTTGCTCCAAGTTCAAGGACTACATTCTGGGCAACAGCTTCACGATCGAGACCGACCACCAGCCGCTGGTCACCATCCTGAACAAGCCAATCCACGTCGCCTCTTCCCGGCTGCAGCGCATGATGCTGCAGCTACAGCGCTTCACTTTTACAATTGTGTATCGCAAGGGCAAGGACATGTTCGTGGCCGACACGCTGTCCCGCGCACCTCTATCGTCCACTGATCGCCACCCATACGAATCGTCTGACCTGATGGTGCTTAACGTTAACATTGTGCCTTCACAGCAGATGCAGTCCCTGGTCACGCACACTGCCAAGGATCCTGCCCTGCAGCAGCTCGCCGACGTCATCCGACAGGGCTGGCCAGACAGCCGTTCATCCTTGCTGGCCGGTGCCGTGCCCTACTTCCTGGTCCGTGACGAACTTGTCCTGCACGACGGCGTGGTGGTGAAAGGACACAAAGTCGTTGTGCCCGCCGCGCTGCGGGACCACTATTTCCAAACCGCCCACAGCGGTCATCCTGGGGCCGAGGCCACTCTGTCCAGCGCCCAGAGTCAGTTCTACTGGCCCGGCATGGCCCAAGACATCCGGGAGAGGGTCTCCGCCTGCGCTACCTGCAATAGCCTCGCTCCCCATCAGCAACGTCAGCCGCTTCTGCAACGGCCTGCCCCTGAACTGCCCTGGATGGCAGTCGCCACTGACATTTTTGAGTGGCGTGGCAAACACTTCCTGGTCCTCGTTGACTCTTATTCCAGCTGGTTCGAGGTCGACCAGCTACACTCACTCACCTCTTCGGCCGTCATCGGGAAGCTGCGCCGCCACTTCGCCACTTTCGGCTCCCCGGCGAGCCTCCAATCTGACAACGGCAGCCAGTTCACCAGTGCCGAGTTTCGGGGTTTCGCTGCTAGTTGGAACTTCCGACACTTCCGACACTATACCAGCAGTCCTGAGTACCCGCAAAGCAACGGCCTGGCGGAGCGCGCTGTCCGCAGTGCTAAGGACTTGCTGGATGCAGAATGTCCAAATCTGATTTTTACCTGGCCCTCCTCAATCTTCGAAACATCTCCCGCGACTTTGCCTTGGGCTTGCCTGCCCAGCGGCTGATGACTCGCACAACGCGACCTCCACTCCCCGTGACCCAGCAGTCCCTCGTGCCCTCTGTTCTTTAGCCTGCTGCTGTCCAGGAGCGCATTGCCCTCAAGCATGCAGTGCAAAAGCGCTCCCACGACAGGTCCTGCCGTCCCCTGCCGCGTCTATTCCCCGGCCAAGTCGTCCGGATGCAGACCCCTTCCGGTCACTACAAACTTGCCACCGTTGTCGGCGATGCTGGTTCGCTGCGGTCCTACCTGGTCGACCACGACGGTACCATCTACCGCCGGTCCCGCCAACATCTGCGGCTTGTCAACGAGCCACCACCACCGCCTGCCGACCCTTTCTCACCTCCGTTGTCCGCTACACTGCCTGCGGCCCCACGCATGCCTCGCTCCCTGCCATCTCAGCTCGTCCAGCCACCCTCTCCGCCGTCCAGCCCTCGTTCCCCTGCCCGTCCAACCGCCGCTGCGCCTGTGTCCCCTCCTCTGCCTACGAATACTCCTTCTCCTCCTGGCTCCCCGGTTCGGTCGCCCGCCCCAGTTCCGGCTCCTGCTCTTCCTGCAGAGGGGGGAGGTGGCGAGCTACGTACCCGGTCCGGCCGGCTGGTTAAGCCGCCTGTCCGCTATGGTGATTTTGCTTAGATGGTTGTTCAACCGTTTGTTTAACTGTTTGCTTACCTGCTCGTAGCGCATGAGACGTGGTCGCCCAGTCACTACTGTATTGCTTTGTTTCCAAGGGGAAGGATGTAGATCATGTGCATGTACCTTTAATATAGTGACCTCACCACTACTAACCACTCCCCATATCAGAAGTATAATTGCAACCTCCCCACCCATTGGTCTCTCTCT
Organism: Leucoraja erinaceus; assembly: GCF_028641065.1. Classification (NCBI taxonomy): domain Eukaryota; kingdom Metazoa; phylum Chordata; class Chondrichthyes; order Rajiformes; family Rajidae; genus Leucoraja; species Leucoraja erinaceus. The sequence goes on from NC_073392.1 coordinate 36,364,861, forward strand.
AGCTCTGGTGACAGACCACGTACAGCTAGGGCAGCAACTGTTATGATATGTTAATAAACGAGTAGTAAAGACACACCGTGTTCATGACTCCTCTTTACAGTGTCGGTTTGTCTCACTGTGATGGCTATAGACATGTCTATCCAGTACCAGGCTTAGCCATCTGGTCTCGACCAGGTGAATTACAGTTATGCTCCGCCTGCAGGGTTGCTCACGGTGTTGCACAGCTTTGCATCTTTCCATCAGGAGTCTGAAGGTGCTGTTCTGTCTGCTGTTGAATCTTCCAGCTGCATTGATGATGTAGTTGAAGTCATCGGCCGGGACATTGCCAGCCGGAGGGACATGCTGGAAGCTGGCAGCCGCTCGCTAGAAATACGCAGTGATCAGCCTGAGTGAAGAGTTACGGTACATTACTTGCACCACAAGGAGAAGCCCTCCATCCACCCCCCTGGCTTTAGTGATCGAGCAGTTCACTCCCCACAACCGTATCCCCAGGCTGGAGGAGCCACAGTCATTGCCCCCCTATCCTGCCGACAGTCCGTGGGCCAACAATCGTGACCACCTCCGATAGCTACGGAAGTGTGGCAGCCCACATTCTTGTATAAAAGTCACATCTGCCTTGAACGTGGCAAGGTACTGCAAGATGTTAACACATCCCAAAGTGTTCATTACACTTCGCACGTTAAGTGGTGCCAGTTTTACCTCCATTGTCGTCTTGGAGTTTACAGTTCGTTGTGCTGAGCCCTCATGCCCACAGCTTTGGTGAATTGTATCACCGTTTTGGGCTCGGGTACTGGGTGCTTAGGGAGAGGGGTCTCTCCTGGCAGTGCTCGTGATGTTCATAAGACATAGGAGCAGAATTAGACCATTCTGCCCATTGAATCTACTCCGCCATCGCCGATCTGTCTTTCCCTCTCAACTCCAACCTACCTCCTGTATCCTTTGACACCGTACTAATCAAGAACTTATCAATCTCCGCTTCAAAAATACACAAAGACTTGGCCACCACTGCCACCTGTGGCAATGAATTCCATAGATTCACCACCCTCTGGTTAAAGAAATCCCTCATCTTTCTAAAGGTAAGCCCTTTTATTCTGACGCTGTGTCGTCTGGTTTCAAACTCTCCCACCAGTAGAACAATCCTGTCCACATTTACTTTATCCAGGCCTTTCATTATTTGATAAGTTTCAATGATAATCCCCCTCATCCATCTAAATTCCAGTGAGCACGGGCCCAGCATCATCAAATGTTCATCATATGTTAATCCAATCATCCCCGGGCTCATTCTCGTAAACCTCCTCCGGACCCTCACTGATTTCTAAATCCTCTCCCCATTTATAAAATTGTCTACGTCTTGATTCTTACTACCAAAGTACACTTTGCTACACTATATTGCATTTGCCACTTCTCCCACCTGTCCAAGTCGTGCTGCAGACTCCCTGCTTTCTCTACACAACCTACTCCTCCAGCTATCTTTGTATCATCAGCAACTTGACCACAAAACAATCAATTTCATCATCCAAATCATTAATATACAACATGAAAAGTAGCGGACCCAACACCTACTCTTGCGGAACACCACTAGTCACTGGCAGGCAACCAGAAAAAGCCCCCTTTATTCCCACTATTTGCATTCTGCCATTCAGCCAATCTTCTATTCATGCTAGTATCTTCCCTCTAGTACCACAAGGTCTCATCTCAGCCTCAGGTGCAGCACCTTATCAAAGGCCTTCTGAAAATCCAGAAAAACCGTATCCACTGACTCTCCTGTGTCTATCCTGCCATTTACTTCCTCAAAGAATCCCAATAGATTTGTTAGGCAAGATCTCCTCTTCACAAAACCATGCTAACTTCACCTATTTTATCATGTGCTTCTAAGTACAGGTACTCGTAAACCTCATTCTTAATAATGGACTAAAATCTTACCAACTACTGAAGTCAGGCTAACCAGCCTGTCATTTCCCTTCTTTTGCCTTGCTTCCTTTTTGAACAGCAGAGTAACATTTGCATTTTTGCAGTCCTCTAGAACCATTCTAGTGATTCTTGAAAGATCATCAGTAATGTCTCCACAATTTCTAAAGCTACCTCTTTCAGACCCTGGGATGTACAGTCCAGGATGATCTGGTCCAGGTGATTTATCCACCTTTGGAACTTTCAGCTTGCCAAGCACCTTCTCCTTAACTATAGCAAGGCCACTAACCTCTGCCCCTGACACTTGAATTTCTGGCATATTGCTGGTGTTTTCTGCCATGAAGACTGACGCAAACAAATGTCTGTCATTTCTTTCTTCACCGTTACTCCTTCTCCAGCGTCCTTTTCCCGCCGTCCAATGTCCACAGTTGCCTCTCTTGTAGTCTTTATATATCTGAAGAAATGTATGGTATCCTCTTTTATATTATTGGCTCGCTTACCTTCATATTTCAACGTTTCTCTCTGTATTGCCTTTTGAGTTGCATCTGTTGGTTTTTAAAACCCCAATCTTTGAGTTTCCCACTAATCTTTGCAACATTATATGCCTTCCCTTTTACTTTTATGCTGTATTTGACTTCCTTTGTCAGCCAGTGTCACCACATTCTTCCCATAGAATTTTGGGATGAAAAGATCCTGCTTCTTCCAAATTATTCACAGAAACTCCTGCTATTGCTGCTCCACCATCATTTCTGCTATGATCCCTTTCCAATCAACTTTAGCCAGCTTCTTGCTCAAACCTCTGTAATTATGTTTACTCAACAGTAATACCGACGCATCTGATTTCACCTTCTCTCTCAAACTGCAGGTTGAATTTTATCATATTATGTTCATTACCTCCTAGGGGTTGCTTTACATAAGCTCTCTAATCAAATCTGGTTCATTGATCAGCACCAAATCTAGAATTTCCTTTTCCCAGTAGGGTCCACTGCAAGCTGCAAGCCACCTTGTAGGCACTCGACCAATTCCTTCTCTTGGGATCCAGTACCAACCTGATTTTCTCATGACCATTGCTTTTCTTACATGTCAATAGTATCTCCTGATATAAGTTGTACCTTACATCCTGGCTAATGTTCAGAGGCCTGTATATAACCCCCATCAGGGACTTTTTACCCTTGCTTTTTCTTAACTATACCCAAAAGGATTCTACATCTTCTGACCCTGTCATTCCTTGCTAAGGATTGAAATGCATTCCTTATCAGTGGAACTACCCTACCCCCCCCCCCCCCCCCCCCCCCCCCCCCCCCTCCCCATTCCCCCCTCCACTTTGTACCAGCCTTTTTTGATAGGATGGGTTTCTATGGCTGTTCAGTAGCAATGTTACAAAATTTTGAGATTTTAAAAATCAAGTCTGTATTCCATCAGATAAAGCATAAAAAGAAGTTTAATTTGACACCTAATTCACTTTCATATCTTCAGTATTAAAAAAGTTATGGCCATTTTCATACTCGGGTATTAGCATCTTGCATCATTGCTTGGTGGTGTGGGGGAAGGGGGGGGGAAGGGGGGGGAACCATTTTCGGTCGCCTCCTCGACGGAGAGGAGACTTTTTGCATGTCGCCTCCCTCACCGCCTAACAGATTGGAGCGGCCTTTCTTGCAGTCGGGCCCGAAGCATCAGCAGCAGGCGCAGCGTGGACTTTTCCATCGCGGAGCAGGTGAGCCCTTGCCGAGAGTCGCTAGAGAGGAGTGCTCCGATCGCTGGCCTGGTGACGTTGGCATCATGGGGCTGTGGTCTGCGGAGCATCTAGCTGCAGATAGGGTATGGACATACCATCCAGAACCTGGGATCCCTCGCAGGGGATCCCGGAGAAGAGGTCCGATTGCCGGCCTGCAGCCTATAACATCCTGAAACTGCGGTCTCTGGTAGGAAAGTGACGATTCGTCACCTCCAAGTTTGACCGTCCCGATGTCAGAGTTCTGATCATCCTGACGAGAGGGCCTGTATAACCGGCCGTTCATAGCGCGACTACGGAGGGTTTATGGCCCCGACCACAGGTGAACAAAGGAGGAGGATTGGCTGAACTTTGTTGCCTTCCACCACAGTGAAGAATGGTGTGGTGGATGTTTGTGTTAAATTCTATTGTGTATTGTGTGTTCTTTTTAAGTGTATCGCTGCTGGCAAATTCATTTCACTGCACCTTCGGGTGCATGTGACGAATAAAATTGACATTGACTCGATGGATCCTGATACGAACAGAAACTACGCTTGGTTTTAGCCTAAAAGGAGGTACTGTGCTGACAAGCCTGTACGGCCCAGATTGGAGACGGAGCGAATGTCTAGCACAGTGGTTCCCAACCTTTTTTTGGCCATGCCTCACCTAATCACCTCTAAAATCCTGATGCCTCCCCCCATGTGGTGATATATAATTCTTATCATTTAAAAAGTGAACTCCGTTTCAGCTGAAGAAGCTTAAAACACCAATACCTTGGTTTAAACAAGCTTCAAAAGAACATGGCATCCATGAAAAAGAAAAATGAAATATATGTTTCAAAACATACAATAGAGAACTGAAATGTTATACAACACAAACTAATTTGAATGGAAGCTTTTTCTGTAATACTTCGATCATTTTAATTACTGTACAATAAAGTAAAGGTACCTATCAAATGCAAAATACCATTTGAGCTCACCTCAAGATAATTAGAATAAAGTTAGTGAGACCCTTGTGCTTCATGCCTGCTGCAAAGAGATTTTATATTAGGCACTAATTTAGTCAGCTTCAGTCTCAAATCTCCTCGTTTAGTGATATCCAGTCGATTTCTTTTCTTCAGTAGCAGATCATTCGTGCGTCGTGCATGAAGAGCGATGGCGCGGTGATTATGTAATAACTACACAATAAAGACCTTTTTTACCCAAAAAAAATTATTTACTCAAAATAACATCTGAAACATAAACTACATATGTTTACCTGATGGAAAATCCCAAAAAATAAAAATTGAAAATTTGGACCCAGACTTCCTCAGTCGCGCTCAATTGCCCCCCCTTAAAAATCAAATTGCCCCCCTGTGGGGCGTACGCCCCACGTTGGGAACCACTGGTCTAGCACATCTGCTGGAAGCTGAGGAGTCAGACCACGTGGTGTAGGAGTCTGCAGCGTAGAGTCTGACCACTTGGTCTGAGGAAGGGCTCCAGCGTGAAACGTCACCCATCATGTGTCTCCAGAGATGCTGCCTGACCCACTGAGTGCTGCTGCATTTTGTGTCTATCTTTTATTTTATTCACATGATCTTTACAAAACTTTCAAAAGATTACAAATGGATGTATATATTTAGTCTGAAAAGGTACATTTTGGAATATTTTGTCAATGGGTTTATGTATTCTGGCAAATATTAATGCCAGAGTGTTTTAAAAACAATTGTCAGGACTGCATTTTAAAGCATTAATAATAATAATAATGTTTTGTTTATAGGGACAGTGCATATTAATTAACATTTGCATGTAAAAATTGCACATATGATGGAAAATAACCATGTTAGGTTTTGGTATGAATTATTTGAAGTACATTGACTAAAACCCTCAATGAATAGGGGCTGCAAAGATGTGGCATAATTATCCACCATACAGATGCAAGCTCTTTTACTGTCAATCTGCACAAGTAAAATGAGAGTTTATTTTTTTGACCAGAGCCATGTGTGGTAATTACTGACTGACCCATTTTAAAACTTTGTATGAATTAAGGTATTTATGAGAGTCTTAAATACTTCAGTATGGTTGAAAAGCAGAAATAGCTTTGAGCACTAGACCACCTCACTAGATGCTGATGTAAAACTGCAGGTTTATCCAATTTCAATGTGATTTATACATTACTATAACACAAGCAAGTTGGTTAAATCTGTATAAGAAGTGTAATTAGAATAAACATTATAAAAACTAAACTTGTTCTCAATTTATAAAATAATTTAGGATCCTGTAAAAGGTTTACCACTAATATTGAGTATGTGTGGTTTAATCTGTAGGTTGTATTTGGATCAATGCTGTATTCAAGATATGCACAGTGTGAATTCCTCTTTCAAGATCTGTCTTATTGATGTGAATTGGAACATTTTAATTTCATATACTTTTACCTGAAACGTTCAGCTGTTGATGTTATAATAAGTAACACTCAGAGAGTGGTGCTTTAATTAGATAACAGACCATCTAATAAGCTGAATCAATATGAACTTCAATATGGCTAGAAAAAAATAGTTTTAAGGCCAAAGCCAGATTCAGATTAGTGCCATGATATTCCTTGTTCACGTGAAACTCGAATAATAAAAACAGCATACAGTAATGATAAATTGTAACAATTTTTTTTTCATTTCATTTCATAAATAGAACGATGAGTGCAAAACAGCATATGTGCAAATATTGTAGTGCAATCCAAAATATTTTAAAAAAAGTACAATAATGGAATAATCCAGTAAGAGTACACGGCAGTGTACTCCCTTCACACCCCCAGGATAGGTGGTGTGCACGATTTTCAATGATGATGTCACAATGCCACTCACAGTGCACCAATCACAGTGAAACAGAACATTGCACCACCTTCCAGTGATGTCAGGGGGAGGGCCTCATTGCAAAAACAGTTCCTAGCTCCCATTGCACACACCATTGGTCTAGTATATCCATATCCATCCATATACTAACGGTTAAAAACAAATCATATTCCGGTAGTGATTATTTCTGTGGAGTACAAAATCACCTTTTCTGAAAAATTCATGCTTTATTTCTCGAGTTATTAATGAAAATGTTCAAATATCTGACAAAACTTTGAAATAAAAAACAACTGTCTTTCGCTTATTCCCTGATTGTAGCCCTGCTTGCAACATTGTTGCTTTCCAAGTATACTGAGTCCTGCTAGCCCCAGCAAGTGCAATTGCACTTTTGTTTAAGTCACAGTACACTGAGTTCTGTTTGCTAGCAAGTGCAATTGCATTGGGTTTTTTTTAAGTTTAAAAAAGAGGGAGGGTGAATAAGGCAAAATTAGCAGCCCCTGTGCAGTTGTGGGCTATGGGTGAGTGGTGGAATATTGCGTTGGGGGAACCGGTTGAGTTGGAGAAACGGGTGAGTAAATCCATGCTGACTCGGACCGATCCTGTTACTGCTATCCAAATGTTTGGCTATCTCATATTTTATAATTGACTCCAGCATCTTCCCCACCACCGATGTCAGGCTAACTGGTCTATATTCCCTGTTTTCTCTCTCCCGTCTTTCTTAAAAAGTGGGATAACATTAGCTACCCTCCAATCCACAGGAATTGATCCTGAGTCTATAGAACATTGGAAAATTATCACCAATGCATCCACGATTTCTAGAGCCACTTCCTTAAGTACCCTGGGATGCAGACCATCAGGCCCTGGGGATTTATCAGCCTTCAGTCCCATCAGCCTATCCAACACCATTTCCTGCCTAATGTGGATTTCCTTCAGTTCCTCTGTCCCCCAGGTCCACTGGCCACTTCTATATCAGGAAGATTGTTTGTGTCCTCCTTAGTGAAGGCAGATCCAAAGTATCTGTTCAACTCATCTGCCATTTCCTTGTTCCCCATAATAAATTAACCTTTTTTGGTCTTCATGGGTCCAACTTTGATCTTAACTAATTTTTTCCTCTTTACATACCTGAAGAAGCTTTTACTATCCTGCTTTATATTCTTGGCTAGCTTACATTCGTACCTCATCTTTTCTTCCCATATTGTCTTTTTGGTTATCTTCTGTTGTTCTTTAAACAATACTCAATCCTCTTGCTTCCCGCTCATCTTTGCTATGTTGTACTTCTTCGTTTTAATTTTAATTTTTAATTTAATGTCCCCGACGTCCCTTGTCAGCCATGGTTGTCCCTTTCTCCCCTTGGAATCTTTCTTCCTCCTAGGAATGAACTGATCCTGCATCTTCTGTATTATTACTGTCTGAAATACCTGCCATTTTTGTTCCACTGTCATCCCTGCTAGTGTATCTTTCCAGTCAACTTTGGTCAGCTCCTCCCTCTTGGGAGGGGGGGGGGGAAACTTTTGAATCTCTCCCTGCACTGGAGACCCGACCTTTTCTCGTCGGGTCTCAGCTGTCGTTGGGGCCGCAACGAGGAGCGGCCTCCAACAGGAAGAAGCCGGGGACTCAGGTGCCAACTCACCTCACCGTCGCGGAGCTGGCCGAGTCCGGAGCGGGTGGAGCGGTGGAGGAGCGTTGCCGCTACCGCTGCTGCTGCTGCTGCTGCTGCTGCTGCTGCTGCTGCCGCCGCTGCTGCTGCTGAGTCGGAGGCTGCTGCTGCGGGTCTGCGGACGGCGGCACCGGGAGCCCGCGGATCCCTGGAGGGAGACCGCTTTTCGGGGCTCCTGCAACGGCGACTTCTCCCGCCCGAGTTGCGGGGTCGAAGAGCTCCTGGAGCGGGGCTTAGCACCACTGCCCCGCGCGGCTTGGAATGCGGGACTTTGCGAGCGCACGCCGGGGGCTCCAACATCAAGACCCGGTGTGCGACCTCGCACCACCCGGCGTGGCTTTAATGGCCGCGGGACAATCGCCATCGCCAGCCGGGGGCTTTGACTTTGACTCTGACATCGGGGGGGAGAGAGTGCAGTGGAGAGATAAGTTTATTTGGCCTTCCATCACAGCTATGTGATGGATGTTTATGTAAAATGTAATTATGTTGTGTCTGGGGTCTATTTGTGTGTAATGTATGGCTGCAGAAACGGCATTTCATTTGGACCTCCAGGGGTCCAAATGACAATTAAATATACTCTTGATACTCTTGATACTCATGGCCCCATAGTCCCCTTTATTCAACTGCAACACTGACACCTCCGTTCTACCCTTCTCCCTCTCCAATTGTAGATTAAACCTGACCATGTTATGGTCACTGCCTCCTAATGGCTCATTAACCTCGAGGTCCTTTATCAAATCCGGTTAATTACATAACATTAAATCCAGAATTGCCTTCTCCCTGGTAGGCTCTAATCAAGCTGTTCTAAGAATCCATCACGGAGGCACTCTACAAAGTCCCTTTCTTGTGGTCCAGTACCAACCTGATTTCAACCTGATACCAACCTGGTGCAAGGCCACCAAATTCAAATGCAGTTTCATACCATTTCATGCAGGCCAGTTGTCTTCTGGTCTTCACCCTCTGAAAGCAGATCTGGCCTGTCGCTGAGATGTAATGTTTAGATTCAGTGGAGGATGTGTGAAACTTTGTATGGCTGCTCAAAACAGACATAAAAAGCATTGGACTAATCTGGTAGAGATGTGTCATTGCCAGAGATTAAGCCATATTTTCGTTTGTTGTCTGTGATGGTATTCAGGCAATTAAACCGCAATCTGCTTGGTTTAATTAAGCCTCGTGATTATTCGGAATTCTCTTGACATCCCTAATAGCCTTAAGCAGATCATACTTGATCGCCTAGTTGTACAGTAATTAGAGTTTGAAACTTGTTGTTTACACTTCAGGGGCTGCTCTGTATGTATGATCAGGGAGTTTCATATATTATACAGGAAGAAACTGCAGTTGCTGGTTTACACAGAAGACCTGTCCCGCTGGGTTACTCCAGCATTTTGTGTCTATCTTTTGAGTTTAATACATTTTCAGCATTCAACTTAATGAAGAAGCATGGAATTAATTTATTGATAGTTTTCATAATTGTAAACAACTATAGTCAGAGAATAAAATAGCACGGAACCAGGTCCTTGGGCCCAACTCGTCATGCCAAGCAAAATGGCCACTGGTCCAATTTGCCCGCATTGGCCCATATTCCTCTATCCCTTTCCTATCCATGTATCTGTACAAATGTCTTGCAAATATTGTTACTATATCTGCTTCAACCACTTTCTATGGCATCTCGTTCCGTACATGCACCACCCTCTTGTGTGAAGATGTTGGCTCTCAGATCCCTTTTAAATCTTTCCCATTTAGTCTTAAATCTCTGCCCTCTAGTTTTTAATTGTCCTTCCCTGGGAGAAAGACCGTGTGCATTGATCTTACCTATGTCCCTCATAATTTTATATGCCTCTATAAGGTCACTTTCCACCCAGTTTCTTATGCTCCAAGGAATGTAATATCATTCTTTGGAGTCTTAAGTCATGGCGGAGGTCCTCAGAAGAAGAGAAAAATACGCCTGAGGGCCGGATAATTTTGGGTTTGAAGCATGTCTTACCAAAAAAGTGTAGGGGCTGCAGCCCCCCTAGCCCCCCTGGTTCCGCGGCCCATGTAAGGGGCTGAGGGGCAATCTTACCGAGGTTTATAAAATTATGAAGGGCACCTATAGGATGGATTGTCATAATCTTTTTCTCAAGACAGAGGAGGACAGGAATAAAGGGCACTGGTTTGAGATGAGAGGGGAGAAATGTAATGAAGATATGACTGGCAGGTTTTTCACACAGAGGACAGTTGGAACAAGCTGCCAGAGGAGGTGATGGTTGTGTGCAGATGCTGGTTTAAACCGAAGATAGATACAAAAAGCTGGAGTAACTCAGCGGGACAGGCAGCATCTCTGGAGAGAAGGAATGGGTGATGTTTCGGGTTGAGACCCTTCTTCAGACTGATTAGGGATAAGGGAAACGAGAGATATAGAGAGGTAAAGAATGATGAATAAAACATATGACGATGATAAAGGAAACAGACCATTGTTAGCTGTTCGGTGGGTGAAATGAGAAGCTAATGTGACATGGGTGGGGGAGGGATAGAGAGAGAGGGAATGCCGGGACTACTTGAAGTAAGAGAAATCAATATTCATACCACTGGACTATAAGCTGCCCAAGCAAAATATAAGATGCTGTTCTTCCAATTTGCGTTTTGCCTCAGTCTGACAATGGAGGAGACCGAGGACAGAAAGGTCTGTGTGGGAATGGGAAGGAGAATTAAAGTGTTTAGCAACCAGGAGATCAGGTAAAGTCAGGCAGGCTGAGCGAAGGTGTTCAGCGAAACAATCGCCCAGTCTACGTTTGGTCTCACCGATGTACAAGAGTCCACATCTTGAACAACGACACAGTAGATGAGATTGGAGGAGATGCAAGTGAACCTCTGCCTAACCTGAGCCGATTGGCCTGTTTCCGCGCTGTATATTCCGCTAAACTAAAATAAGTGGAAATACCATGTGGCCATAATGTCGAGTCACCTAAGAGTATATAAATATATGAAAATTGTATTTAGGTGATTTACCTGTTTATCTGATGCATCCAAAAGATGTGACCTTTCTCTTGCTTGAGAACAAATCTGGCGCAGGGATCCTTTGAGCTTTTGCCTTAAGTATGAGTAAATATAAAGTAATTAATTTCAAATGTGTAATTTATTCATGCTTAAGGACTTACTGTGACCAGTAAGCATGGTAAAAAGATTTTGGGGTCACTGACCAAACATTTTCGGTAAACATGAAGCCATTATTTGCAGATCTAAATTGAATTTTGGGATGTACTTCAACAGAAATGACAAAACTAAGATGTGAAATAAAAGCAGAATGTGTCAGTGATACTCAGCAGGTCAGACAGTTTGTGGAAAGAGATAAAGTTGGGTTTAAATGCGGTCTAGATTGCCTTGTGAATGTAGGAATATGATATGCAATCAATGGTCATTTGAAACGGTCAATTAAAAATCAATGGAATGAACCTATTCAAACCAACATTAATACAGATAATGATCCAAAGAAGAGTGCCAGGGGACTCTTTCTCATTTTCTGAAAATTAGAAAGAATTTCAATTTTTAGTGACAGATAAGTCCATAACTGATAGGAACAGAATTAGGCCATTCGGTTTATTATGTCTACTGCGCCCTTCATAGCTAATCTATTTTTCCCTCTCAATCCCATTCTCCTGCCTTCTCCCCATACCCCTGACACCAGTATTAATCAAGAATCTATCTATCTCTTCCTTAAGTGTGTGGGTATATACCCAGAGATCTCATTCTCAAAGCTGTACCAGAATGAAAATATGAATTTATGTGGATCCCCCTTCTAATCCAACTACACCCCATCCCATACTCCAGTACAAACATACTCAGAAGTGTATAGAAAAAACATTTGAATTAGCTTATATAAACCTCACACTTTTGTCGTACAACGTACATCATTTAGTCATCTTACTTGAGATTTTCAATTGCTTTCCTAAATTTGTAAATGTCTCCACTGACATTGGCAGCTTCTATTCATTATAAATTAGCTAAGAATTTGGCAACAGAAATGGAAATCGTGTTTCCATGTAAAAATGGAAATCATGAAACCTGACTGACCATAACAGTAGTGGCACTGTCACATCTGAAGCCTTTAAAATGCTACATTGGCAGGATCTCTGATTGATTTGAGAGTTTTCTCTCTTATGGATTTGTATGGAAGCTGGTGATTTTAAAAAATATATCTGAAACAGGAATGGGGCAATCTTACAGTTCAAGATGTATGCTCCTTTTCTGTTAAATTCTATGGAAGTAATTTGCGATAGACAACTTGTTTCCTTGGAGGTTTGATGTTTGGCAGTAAATGACAATATGTAAGAATGGTTTGGCATGAATTTATTTATAAATGGGTATTAAAATACTTGTAAAGTACTTGTAAAGTATCCTTTGATAATTGACCTAATTATACGGCCTAAGTAGTTCATTTTATTCAGGTGATATTGTATATGTTGTGTTGATATATTATAATAATGCTACTATTGTCATTCTAATTGTCATCCTCAAATGAGCTCTGCACTAAATAGACTACTATTATTATTATTGCACGATTATTGTTTTTTTTGTGTGTGTACGTATGTGTGTGTGTTTATGTATATATATGATCTATATATATATATATGTATTTGTGAGTATATGTACATATAGAAACATTTGATCTCGTGCAGGACAGAGATATGTGAGAGGCTAGAAATTGATATGGAGGATTGTGTGGGAAAGGTTAGTGGCCAGAATAGGCCGGTGAAAGACAGAGAGCGAGGAAGGAGAGTTGGTTTAAACTGCACGTATTTTAATGCAAGGGGCCTGACGGGCTTGTGGCATGGGCTTGATGCCTGATGAGCTTAAGGCATGGATAGGTACAAGTGACTGGGACGTTGTAGCCATGACTGAAACGTGGTTAAGAGAGGGACAGGACAGGCAGCTCAATGTTCCAGGGTACGGGAGCTTCAGGAGAGACAGGGTGAGGGAAATGCATTGTTGGTTAAGGAGGATGTCAAGGCTGTATTCTGAGGTGACATTATGGACGGTTCGTCTAGTGAGGCTATATGGGTGGAGCTGAGGAACAAGAAAGGGATGATCACTTTCTTGGGGGTGTACTACAGACCCCCGAATAGTCAACGGGAAATAGAAGAATTAATGTGCCGGGAGATTGCAGACAGCTGCAGGTCAAATAAGGTTGTTGTAGTAGGGGATTTTAAATTTCCCAATATAGACTGGGAAAAGCATAGTGTGAAGGGTTTAAATGGGGTGCAATTCCTCAAACGTGTTCAGGAGAGTTTTCTTAAACAGAATGTGGAGGCCCCCACATGTGAGAGGGCAATGCTGGATCTAGTATTGGGAAAATGGGAAGGACAAGTTAATGAAGTGTGTGTGTGTGGAGGAGCCTTTTGGGACCAGTGACGACAGTTCGATTAGGTTTAAGATAGTTATGGATATGGACGGAGAGGGTCCATGTGTTAAAATGCTCAACTGGGATAAGGCCAACTTTGTGGGTATGAGAGAAGGTCTCGCTCACGTTAACTGGAGCAGGTTATTAGATGGAAAATGAACATCGGCCAAGTGGAATAATTTTAAAAGTGTAATGAAGAAAGCTCAGGACGTGTACGTCCCCATAGAGTGAAGGGCAAAGCAGGCAAATGTAAGGAAGCTTGGCTGACGAGGGAAATTGAGATATTAGTCAAAAACAAGAAGGGTGCATGGGACAGGTATAGGCAGCTGGGATCAAGTGCATCCCTAGAGGAGTTTCGGGAACTAAAGAGTAAACTAAAAGTGGATGTTGTCTATATGGACTTTAGTAAGGCCTTTGACAAGATTCCTCATGGAAGGTTGGGTTAAGAAGGTTCAATTGTTGGGTATAAATGCAGGAGTAGCAAGATGGATTCAACAGTGGCTGAATGGGAGACGCCAGAGAGTAATGGTGGATGGCTGTTTGTCAGGTTGGAGGCAGGTGACTAGTGGGGTGCCTCAGGGATCTGTGTTGGGTCCACTGTTGTTTGTCATGTACATTAATGATCTGGATGAAATTGTGGTAAATTGGATTAGTAAGTATGCAGATGATACTAAGATAGGTGGTGTTGTGGATAATGAAGTAGATTTCCAAAGTCTACAGAGATATTTAGGCTATTTGGAAGAATGGGCTGAAAGATGGCAGATGGAGTTTAATGCTGATAAGTGTGAGGTGCTACATCTTGGCAGGACAAATCAAAATAGGACGTACATGGTAAATGGTAGCGAATTGAGGAATGCAGTTGAACAGTGTGATCTAGGAATAACTGTGCATAGTTCCCTGAAGGTGGAATCTCATGTAGATAGGGTGGTAAAGAAAGCTTTTGGTATGCTAGCCTTTATAAATCAGAGCATTGAGTATAGAAGTTGGGATGTAATTTTAAAATTGTACAAGGCATTGGTGAGACCAATTCTGCAGTATGGTGTACAATTTTGGCCGCCCAATTATAGGAAGGATGTCAACAAAATAGAGAGAGTGCAGAGGAGATTTACTAGAATGTTGCCTGGGTTTCAGCAACTAAGTTACAGAGAAAGGTTGAATAAGTTAGGTCTTTATTCTCTGGAGCGCAGAAGGTTAAGGGGGGACGATAGAGGTCTTTAAAATTATTAGAGGGATATTATTAATTTATTAAAGCTTTATTTCAGACACAGGTCCATATACACATCAAACAGTACAAAGAATTACAAAGATACATTAAGAAATTGCATATTAGCCTAAAATATATATAAGCTATTGCACCAATGCCATCTTAGCCTAGAAGTGAATCTATAGCAGCTTTTCAGAGGGCTGACTAAGGCTTCAATTATGTGGATAGACAGAGTTGACGTGGACAAGCTTTTCCCATTGAGAGCAGGGAAGATTCAAACAAGAGGACATGACTTCAGAATTAAGGGACAGATGTTTAGGGGTAACATGAGGGGGAACTTCTTTACTCAGAGAGTGGTAGCTGTGTGGAATGAGCTTCCTGTGGAAGTGGTGGAGGCAGGTTAGATTTTATAATTTAAAAATAAATTGGATAGGTATATGGATGGGAAAGGAATGGAGGGTTATGGTCTGAGTGCAGGTAGATGGGACTAGGGGAAAATAATTGTTCGGCACGGACTTGTAGGGTCGAGATGGCCTGTTTCCGTGCTGTAATTGTTATATGGTTATATAAAAAAGGAAGGGCAAAAAGGGGCCTGGAGATAGCTCTGGTGGGTAGCATTAAGGACAATCCCAAAATATTTTATAAATACATAAGGGGGAAAGGGGTAACTAGAGAGAAAGTGGGACCTCTCGGGAATCAAAGCGTTCACCTCTGTGTGGAGCCACAGGAAATGGGCAAGGTCCTAAAATAATATTTCTCCTCGGTATTTACCGAGGAGAAAGACAGTAGGATGGAGAAAATTGGAGCAGACACTGGAAGTGTCTTGAGAGCAGTCAGGTTTACTGTCGAAGAAGTACTGAAGGTACTGTCATGTTGGAAGGTAGCCAAATCTCCAGGGCCTGATCTGATATATCCGAGGACATTGTGGGAAATTAGAGAGGAAATTGCAGGAGCCCTTGTTGAAATTTACGACTCGTCCTTAAATACAGGAGAGGTGCTGGAAGAATGGAGGGGGGCAAATGTTGTATGTCTTTTCAAGATGGGCTGCAGAGAAAATTCTTGGAACTATCGGCTGGTGAGCTTAACATCTGTAGTTGGTAAGTTACTGGAGAGCATTTCATTGTTCCATCTGGGACATATGACATTAAAACACTCTTGACTTCTATATAACTCTTCAGAGACCTTGATAAATGATTAGGACACAAGACAAAGAGCTTGGGACTTTGACCACTTGATTTAGAATCTTGAAGCAGTGCCAACATGTAACACTTGGTCACCAATACATTGGTCACTGAATTTTTTCAGGTGCACATTTCTCCAGATTTCATTACAGCTCTGACAAAATAGGTTGAATTTCAGAATTGTGTTGAGGCGGGTAACAGACTTTGTCATCAAGCATCTCGCTAAGTGTGCAACAAGGGATTCCTTGTAAAATTAAAATCAAGTGGGTCATTTCTCTATTGTGTAGGAAGGAACAGCAGATGCTGGTTTACACCGAAGAGAGACACAAAATGCCTGAGTAACTGAGCAGGCGCGGCAGCATCTCGAGAGAAAAGGAATTGATGACGTTTTGGGTCGAGATCCTTCTTCAGACAGAGTCAGGGAGTGGGAAAGTAGAGGTATGAAAAGGTTCAAAATTAATTAGAGCGAGCACTGATGAGCAAGGAAAGGTGGAGCCCACAATGGTCCATTGTTGGAAGAGATGATAACGCAGGGAGGCAGGGTGGGAAGACGTGTAGTTTAGATAACGGTGGGAGATGGTAAGTTTGTAACAGACATCAGTCCATAGTCTTTCTCCTGTGATGGACACAGTGATGGGAGACTCACCGTCTCCATCACAGGAGATAGACGATCGACTGACGTAAATTACTAACCCACTGACTCCCACAGCTATCTAGACTCCATTTCTTCCCACCCTGCCTCTTGAGGCCCCCAACTCCCAATTCTTTCCTCCCCGCCGCATCTGTGCCCAAGATAAGGTGTTCCATACCAGGACATCCGAGATGTCCCCATTCTTTAGGGAACAGGGGTTCTCCTCTTCTATCATAGATGAGACCATCACACGTCTCCTCAGTATTCCGTACCTCCGCTTTTGCTCCCCTCCCCCCGGTTGCAACAGGGACAAAGTCCCCCTAGTTCTTACCTTTCACCCCATCAGCCTTCGCATATAGCACATAATCCTCTGCCATTTTTGCTACTTTCAACGGGATCCCACTACTACCTACATCTTCGCATCTCCACTCCTTTCCACTTTCCGCAGAGCCCGTCCCCTCCACAACTTCCTGGTTCACTCATCCCTTCCACCCCCCTCCCCTGGTACTGCAGGAGATGCAACACCTGTCTCTATACCTCGTCCCTCAACTCCATCCAGGGACCCCAACAGTCTTTTCAGGTGTGGCAGAGGTTAACTTGCACCTTCTCCAAACCCATCTATCTGTTGTTCTCAGTGTGGACTTGTATATCGATGAGACCAATCACAGACCGGGCGATCGTTTCGCTGAACACCTTCACTCAGTCCACCTTGACCTACGTGATCTGCCGATTGCCAAACGTTTTAACTCCCCTTTCCATTCCCATACTGACCATTCTGTCCTGGGCCACCTCCACTATCAGAGTGAGGCGCAAATTGGAGGAACAGCAACTCATATTTCACTTGAGCAGCTTACAACCCAATGGTATATTGATTTCTCTAATTTCAAGTAACCATTGCATTCCCTCTCTCTCCATCTCTCCGCCACCCAACGTTCTGCTAGTTGATCTGTTCACATGCATATGTACCTCTTTGTTATCATGTTTTCTACAGCCAACAATTGACCATTGTGGGCTCCACATTTCTTTGGTCTTCGGTGCTGGTTCTGATTTGTTCTGAACCTTTTCAAACCTCTCAATTCCCTCTCCCCTCACCCTCAATCTGAAGAAGGGTCTCGACCTGATACCTATTCTCCAGAGATGCTGCCTGACCCGTTGAGTTTCTCCAACATTTTGTGTCTATCTTCGACCATTTCTCTATTGTTTGGCATCGTACTCAGCATGAAGGAAGATGATTGTGGTTCTCAGAATTGGGAATCTCAGCCTTAAGGTTATGTTATCAGGTGTTCATGGCCATATCGTGAATACAACCATCTCCTGGTGTTTCAGATTTAAGGTGCACCCATTCTAAAGTCAACATTTGATAATTAATAATTTTTGTTAAATTTCAAACACCTCAAGTAATGAAGTAGCCCTTGACCATGAAGCGAAGTTTCATGTGTATGTTCAAGCATAGATGATGAATGGGAAGAAAAGATCTTGGTGCATAACAAAGGCCAGACAATGATCATCCCCACATGAGAGCGAGTCTGTCACACCTCTCTATGATATTAAACGTAGAATGCTGCCGTTAAAATTTATACTATAAACATCCAGGCAGTCATAATTGATCAGAATCTGAACTTGACTAATCACGTAAATACATTGGCTACAGGCGTCTAGGAATTCTGCACTGTGATTCACTACCTGACTCCCTAAAATCTTTCCACGCAAGACATGTCAGGAATGTAATGGGATATTCTCCATGTCTGGATGTTTTCAGCTCCAGCAACTTGATGCCAGAACATAGCTGCATTCCTGCATGGCACACCACACAGCATTCTACACTGTCACTCCTTCTCTCAACCATTTGTACATTGGCTAGCGTACTTACAATCTGAAAATTAAATTGCCTCAGCATCACCTTCTTGAGATGAATGGGTTTTAAAGATAGGCCTTGCCAGCAACAATCACATGATTTTACATAGAAGTGTTATAATTATATTTATGCGGTTGTTAACAATGTTTAACATCAATTTTAAACGTAAAACTCCCATTTTTATTGCAGAAGTACGTCTGCTGTTCAGCTTTTTGTTTGGCCCACCACAGCTGTGTTCTGCCCATCAACAGAATGATTCCATTTCCTAGAAAGTGTTCTGTGTTAGGATTGCTATGAAACCACACTCCTGATCTAGAGTCAGCATGGTAAAGATAGTTCAGTTGATTTGGTAGGAAATTTGCAGCTATTAATCATCGAGAGAGGCGTGAGAACGTTATAATTATATTTTAATTATATTTACAAATATGTTTAAACTTAAGTGGAGAATCTGAAAGCTTTTTATGTAAACTAGTATTCCCTTAGTGGATTCACTTTACTAGGCTGAGTATTGGAATCATTCATGTTTTGACCATTTCCTGACACTTTCATGTTGCATTTTAGTATTTGTGGATTACGTAGTTGAACTGAACATTGTTTTAATTGCTCGATTCCAAATCTCCCAGCATAATTTCCAACCTTCAGTTTTGAGATTCAAAAAGTTGAAGCACAAACCATTTATTCTCATAGTGACTAACAGTGAATTTAAATGTTCAATGTGGTAATATTACAACTCTATAGGAATTAGGATGAGGGATGGAGAAATATTGCCATTATCTTTGCTGACCTATTAAACTTTTCAAGTTCTGAATATTCCCCTGGGGAAAGATCTTTAATTGGATTATTATGCTGTACACTCCTAATGTAAGCAAACTTTAGTATAGCCAGAAAGCCTTCAAGATTCATATGTTATTGCTAAAATGAAATAAACTTGATATTTGCAAATTGCACCATTTATTGTAAGTTAAGGTTAAAACATTTTTTTTTACCAGTATGTACATTATAGAGTGTGGCCCTTTAGCCAGATAAACACAGACATCACAGGATAATTATATAAACTACATGGTGAAAATTAGTGTTTCTTTTTATCCTCATATTTATGCTGGAAACTTTCCAAATTAAGTGTATAACTTTTTGTCCGGTGAGATTTTGGTTGTTTTTATATAGATTAATTCTCCATACAGACCAACTAACGGGTTTTTATTTACAAACACATCATTAACCTCATCCATTATCTAGGAACCCATTCTGTTTAACATCTGCAAGTATTGATTTGTATCATTGAAATTTCTTAACTGGAAATCAAGGCTTGCTGAATGGTTTATGTAATTGGAATTAGAATGAATGTTGGATTGGTGATGGTGAGAGCGAACAGAGAACAATTATATAATCTGAGCTCTATTTTCATTAAAACCACAAATCCAAGATTTAAGGAAGCAACCTGCTAAGCAATGAATTTACATGACTTTTGATTGAAATAGTGCAGTCCTTGTAACATGTGAAAATGTGCAGGGGCTTAATTTTTCCTGTTCCTGATAATGGCTTTTCCTCTATGGCCTTATTAACTCAGAATTTTACATAATTATAATTGCTTGTTTGACCCTTCTTAATGCTATATCCAAATGTAGAATAGGGCAATAAGTTTCTGACATGCAAACTTGCGTGATTGACTGAGACCTCCCTGACTGTTAACTGTTTTTACTATTAAAGCAAGTTGCAGACCTGAGTAGAAAGGAAATTCTTGCAGTACTATGAGTAGAGGTAGGTCATTTAAAATTGTTTAATATTAGTAAGTGGCTGACCTGTGCTTCCTGTATGTTAAATTAGCACAGTGTCTAGTTAAAGGGAAAGGAATCTGGATAAACAAGTAATAATATCTGGTAGAAAAAGTAATGCATTGTATAATTTGAACATCTGCTACTTGTAATGTCTTATAACAAGAAACAATTATGGCTGTTTAAGGAAAGGTTTTTAATTAATTTCTTTTCAGATTGGTTGTACTAATCTTGTTTGTAATTCTTAGTTCTAAATATAAAATTTGAATCACTCTAAGGGAAAAGAATGTAGTTTTCTGGAAAAATGTTCCAGTTTGAGATTGTGATTTATAGCTCTTTGATGCAGGATAAAATACCATTCTTAAACCAGTTATTGTGAACAGAATAGTACAGCACAGAAAGAGGCATTTCAGCCCAAAATGTCTAAACATGATTTCAGGTTAAACTAATCTCCAATTTAGTAAGCCATTCAGTGATCTATATCCCTCCATTTTCGACATATTCATGTGCCTATCTGAAAGCCTTTTATATGTCAGCTCGTTCCAGGCCCCCACCACTGTAAATAAAACTTGTCCCGCACATCTGCTTTTACATTTTGCCTCTCTATCTTAAAGCTTTGCCTTCTAAAGTTTCACATTTTCACCTTGGGGGGGAAAAAAAAGGCTCTGACTGTCTACCCTATCTATTTCCCACATAATTTTTTATACTTCTATCAGTCTTCCCTCTGCCTCTGATGCTGCAGAGGAAACAATCCAAGATTGTCCAACCTCTCCTTATAGTAATACCCACTGACCCAGGCAGTATTGCACACAATACTATAAATACGGCCTAACTAAACTCCTATAAAGCTGCAAGATGACTTCCTGACTCTTCTATTCGATGCACTGACCAAGGAAGGCAAAGATACCATATTTACCACTCCTATCTGTGTTCCCACTGTCAGAGAGCTATTCAAATGATACTTATGTTTGCCCTCCCAAAGTGCAATACCTCACATTTGCTCAGATTAACCTCCATCAGCTATTTCCCCATCCATTTCTATAGCTTATTGATATTTTGTTGTATACTTTGACAGCCTTCCTTGCTGTCTGCTGGTGGAGTTGCAAACATGTGCATTTACATTCAAATTGTTTATGCCTATCACAATCCCAAGAGGTCCCAACACAGATCCCTGCAGAATTCCATTTGTCACAGACTTCTAATCCTTCCGCCACAACCCTCTCTTCTATGAGTGACCCAGTTCTGAACTCAAGCAAACAAATCACCTTGGATCCCCTGCATCTTAATCTTCTAGGTCAGCCATGAGGGACTTTATCAAATGCGATATTAAAATCTAAATCGGCAACATATGCTGCCCTACTCCCATCAATCACCTTTGTCATCATCTCAAAAAAGTCAATCAAGTTCACCTGACATAAGAAGCACCATGTTGACTGTCCCTAATTAGCCTTCCTTTCTTAAACAAAAGGAACAACATTGGCTACTCTCCAGACCTCCAGGACCTTGCCTGTGGCAGCAGAAGATACAATTATCTTCATCAAGACCCTTGCAATCTCCCTCTTGTCTCTCTCAATAACCTCAGATAGGTTCCATCATGCCGTGAGTTTTTATACACCTTAATTCTCTTAATGAACCCAAACTGCCCTAGCATATGAGTATTCCCCATAGTGATCTCGCTGTCCTCCATGTCCTCCTCCTTGGTGAATACAAATGCAAAGTACTCATTTGTATCTCGCCTATAATTTGTGACTTCAAGTGTAAATTCCCTCCTTTATCCTTGAGCAATTCTACCTTCTCCTTGGTTATCCTCCCATTTTTAATGTAGGTATAAAAATCGTTGAGGTTTCCCTTAATCCGATTTGCCAATTATTACATGGGCCCCTTTGTCCATCTGTTTGTCCACTTGAATTCTTTCCTGCTCACTCTCTATTCCTCATATGTCCTGTCTGATGTTATCTTTCCAAACCCTACATATAATTCCTTTTTATTTTTGCCCAAATTTACAATCTCTTTGCTCATCCAAGATTACTTTACTGTGCCATCCTTATCCCTCCTCCTTACTGGACCGTGCCATTCTGGTACTCTGTCGGAGGGAACTGCAGACATTGGATAGAAGGGATGCTGCCTGTCCCGCTGAGTTACTCCAGCATTTTGTGTTATTCTTGAACTCTAATCAGCTGGCTTTTAAACGATTCCCAGATGTCAGATGCCAATTTACCCAATAACAACTGCTTCCAATTTCCTCTGCCGAGCTCCTGCCTAATAATGCTGTAATCTGCTTTACCCTAACATAGTACCTTCCCCCAAGGTTGCAGACTTGCCTTTATTCATAACTATCTTCAAACTTATGGATATATGATCACTGTTCTCAAAATACTCGTCCATTGAAACACCAGTCATCTGGCCAGGCTTGTTTTTGAAGAAGGGTCTCGACCCGAAACATCACCTATTCCTTTTCTCCAATGCTGTCTGACCTGCTGATATACTACAGCTTTTAGAGCTGTGGAACTCATTGCCACAGAAAGCTGTGGAGGCCAAGTCAGTGGATATTTTAAAGGCAGAGATAGACAAGTTCTTGATTAGAACGGGTGACATGATTGAATGGCGGAGTAGACTGGATGGGCCGAATGGCCTAATTCTACTCCTATAACTTGTGTGAAGAAGACATAGATTTAAGGTGACTGGTAACAGAATGAATGATAGTATGAGGACACTCTTTGTGCACAGTGAGTTGATGGCATCTGAAATGTATTGGCTGATAGTGGTGAAGATAGGTTCAATCATTCTCACCAGTCTAAGTTTATATGATATAATTATAGGGAAGGACGTTGGAATCTGATATTAATGGGGAGGGAAATGAGCCTGGCCTGGTGAGCGTTGTTTCAGTGGAAGAGCATATCGGGGATAATGTAGGGTCCTCAGAGGGAGAAGACAGAATATTGCAGGGCGGTCATGTTGCAGTTGTATAAGATGTTGGTGAGGCCGCATTTAGAATATTGTGTTCAGTTCTGGGCACCATGTTATAGGAAAGCTGTTGTCAAGCTGGAAAGTTGTACAGAGATGATTTATGAGGAAGTTGCTCGGACTAGAGGGTCTGAGCTATAGGCAGAGGTTGAGTAGGCTGGGACTCTATTCCGTGGAGCGCGGGAGAATGAGGGGTGATCTTATAGAGGTGTACAAAATCATGAGAGGAATAGATTGGGTAGATGCACAGAGTCTCTTGCCCAGAGTTGGTGAATCGAGGACCAGAGGACATAGGTTTAAGGTGAAGGGGGATAAGATTTAATAGGAATCTGAGACATAACTTTTTCACACAAAGGTTGGTGGGTGCATGGAACAAGCTGACAGAGGAGGTAGTTGAAGCAGGGACAACATTTAAGAAATAGTTAGACAGGTCTGTGGATAGGGCAGGTTTAGAGGGATATGGACCAAATGCTGGCAGGTGGGACTAGTGTAACTGGGACTTGTTGACCGGTGTGGGCAAGTTGGGCCGAAGGGCCTGCTTCCACATTGTATCACTCTATGACTCTATGGCTGTGGTAAATTGGGCTAAGGCAAATTACAATGTTATTAGGCAGGAGCTCGGGAGGGTACACTGGGACCAATTGTTATTCGGTAAGTTCACATGTGATGTGGGAGTTCTTCTTCTTTCGTGTGGCGTGCACAGCCTAAAGTTGTTGGACAACTTGTTCTATTTGATCTTCCGTTCGTGCACGTCGAGTTGATTGCATTAGTCGAAACAGGGTGGACCACGTGAATGTTGCAATCGTCCACCCCACTACTATATCTTCAGACTGACAGTCAAGGGAAAGGGAAACGGGAGATATAGGCATATTTTCCATTCATTTGTCCTTATTAGTACCGTCTATATCTCCCGTTTCCTTTTCCCTTGACTGTGTCTGAAGAAGGGTCTCGACCCGAAATGACACCAATGCCGGTCTATGATCGTTGATTTTGTCCGTCTGTCCGCTCGTTTGCTCGCTCTTGGTGCCAGCGCTTCTCCCCTCAGACTCCGCCACACACACACACACACACACACACACACACACACACACACACACACACACACACACACACACACACACACACACACACACACACACACACACACACACACACACACACACACACAGCATGTCCCGCAGATCGGTGCAGGCTGAGACCAGGAGCAGGGCGAAGGATGACATCAAACGGGTCGTGGCAGCTATCGAAAAAGTCTACGCGAAATATCACCTATTCCTCTCCTGAGATGCTGCCTGATCCGCTGATTTACTCCAGCCTTTTGGGTCTGTCTTCGGTTTAAACCAGCACCTGCAGTTCCTCCCTGTACAAGGTATGTGGCATTTAAAAATAAAATTAAAAAAAACATTTAAAAACATTTAAAAACACAGAAACTGTTCCCCCGCAACGCTCATTACACCGCGAGACTGAAGTCGGGTCGGGTTTACTGAAATGACAGAAATTATGCTCCGGTGCGTACTACACGTCAGTCCATTGTATTTCGCAGGAGTGGACCATCTTGCTTGCTCTAAGATCTTTGATTAGAAGGGCTAAAAGGGGCCAAGATATAGCTTTAGCAAATCGGATTAAAGAAAATCCCTAAGCTTTTTATACCTACATTAAAAACAAGAGGATAACCAGGGACAAGGTAGCATTGCTAAAGGATAAAGGAATAAATTTGTGCTTGGAGTCTGGGAATGTAGGCGAGGTACTAAATTAGTACTTTGCACCTGTTTACACCTAGGGGAAGGACACGGAGGACAGTGAGATCAGTGCAGAGAATACTAATAAGCAAGGGCAGTTTTAGATTAGATGGAGGTGTTGAAGAGCATTAAGGTGGATAAATCCCTAGGCCCTGATAAGGTTTATCGCAGGTTATTGTGAGAGGCAAGCGAGGAGATTGCAGAAGCCTTGAAGAAGATCTTTGTGTCTTTAGCCACAGGCAAAGTAGTCCCGGAGGACTGGAGAGTAGCTAATGTTATTTTACTTAAGAAGGGAAGTAGAGAGAATCCAGGGAATTATAGGCCAGTGAGCCTTATGTATAATAGAAACTATTGGAAAAGATTCTTTGCTATAGGATTTACTGCCATTTGGAAGAGAATGGGTTAATATGGAGGCTTTGCAAAGGATGTTTACCAGAATGATGCCTGGATTAAGGGTTATTAACTACAGGGAGAGTTTGGATGGTTGGATTGTTTTCTCTGGAACATTAGAGGTTGCAGGGAGACGTGATATACTTTTATCAAAGTATATAAAAAGATGAGAGGCACAAGTATTTGGCAAAACGATTTTGCTGATATAAAGGGGGCCTCATTGGGAACACTGAATGAAGTCGATGAGGTTCGAGGAGGTATACATTAACCTCTGTCTCTCTTAAAAAGACATCCAAGGTACCTGGGTGGATATGAGAGGAGGTATAGAGACAGGTATTACATCTCATGTGGTTGGAAGGGAAAATACCTGAGGGGATGGTTTGGGTGGGTAGGGAAGAGTGAACCAAGGAGTTGTGTAAGGAGTGGTCACTGAAAGGTGGAAAGGACTGGAGATGGGAGGATGTGACTTATAATGGGATCATATTGAAGGTGGCGCAAATGTGGGAGAACGCTATATTGAATTCTCCAAATTTTGGTAAACAACCGTCTGACCTCCCTTTTTTCCCCCCCCTCTGACCGTGTGCCCCACCTGGATTTTCACCCATTTCTCCCTTCCCTCTCTCCCCATGCCGTTCCATTTTTTTTCCTTCCTCTGGCTTCACAATTTGCGCTTCTTCTATCCTTATGTCATACTTTTTGTCTTTTTATCTCTGGTGTTTGTCCACTCAACTACCATCAAATCCCCTACCCACCTGTCTCCACTTATCCCCATTTCTCTTCCAGCTTCCCCCACCCCTCCACGGTCAGTCTGAAGAAGGATCTCAACCTGAAATGGTCACCAGTGGTGTTGCCTGACCCGCTGACTTACTTCAGGACTTTTTGCCCTTTTTTGTAAAACATTATGTGCAGTTTCTTGGGTCTCGAAAAACTTAATGTGCATGGGTACATAGGGTCTCATGTTCTGAAAATACAGGATATTTATTAGAAACAGTGAACAAGCAGAGTCTAATGGCAAATTAGGACCTAAAACACTACTTGTTCATCAAACAGAGGATTATGAGGTTATGAAATGGAATGGTCCAGAAATCTAACTCGTAGACTCCATCACTGTATGACTCTTCACGTTGAAGTTAATCTGAAATTTTGATGCATCTATATATTTAAATGCCATTTAGGTTTATTTTAATCTCCCAATGGTCTCTAAATTAGTATTTTTTAGAATGTACAATTCTAAAAAATACATACAGTCATGGAGTCTACGAGTCTCAGTCAGAGACACAGTCATACAGCATGGAAACAGGCCCCTTCAGCCCAACTCATTCATCCTGGCCAAGAAGCCCCATTTAAGCTTTCCTTTCCATGTACCTGTCCAAGTGCCTTTTATATGTTATTGTAACTGTTCCAACTACTTCATCTGGCAGCTCCTTCCATAGAGCATAGAAGAGTACAGTACAAGTCTAGGCCCTTTGGCCCACAATATCTGTGCCGAATATGATGCCAAGACCATCTCTTATCTACCTGTGCATAATCCAAATCCTTCCATTCCCAGTCTATCCATATGCCTATTCAAAAGCCTCTTAAATGCCACTATTAAATCTGCTTCAACCAGCAACCTCAGGCAGCACATTCTGGGCACACACCACCCTCTGTGCAAAAAAAAAGTTGCCCACATATCTCTTTTAAACTTGTACCGCCCTCACCTTAAAGCTGTTCCCTGGTATTTAATGTTTTCATCCTGGGAAATTGGTCTGACAGTTCTACCCTTTCTACCCTTCTCATAATTTAATATATTTCTATCAGGTATCTCCGCGACCTCCAGCATTCCAGAGAAAACAATCCAAATCAGTTCAACCTTCAGATACAAAAGTGGATGGTATTGCAGATAGTGAAGATGGTTGTCAAAAATTGTAGCAGGGTCTTGATGGGCTGATGAATTTAATACAGCAAAAAATGGGGTGTTGCATTTTGGAAAGTCTAACATGGGCTGAACCTACACAGTGAATGTTAGGGCTCTGGGGAGAGTTGTAGAGCAGAGGGATCTAAGACTGCAGGTACATAGTTCCTTGAGGGTGGCGTCACAGGTAGAGTGGGTGGTCAGAAAGGCTTTTATCACATTGCCGATCATCAGTCGAGAGTACTTAATATAGAAGTTGGGAGGTCATGTAGTTAAAGAAGACGTTGCTGAGGCCACATTTAGAGTATTGTGTTCAGTTCAGGGCACAATGTTACAGGAGAGATGTTGTAAAGTTGGAAAGAGAAGATTTATGAGAATGTTGCCAGGACTCGAGGGTCTGAGCTTCAAGGAGAGGTTGAGCAGGCTGGGACTTTTTTTCTTGGAGCACTGGAGGATGAGGGATGCTCTAATAGAGGTGTACAAAATCATGAGATGAATAGATCAGGTAGACGCAGAGATTCTTTTGGTGTTGGGGAATCGAGAACCAGAGGACATAGGTGAAAGGGGAAAGATTTAAAATATAAATCTTTTAAGGGTGGTGTGTGTATGGAACGAGCTGCCTGAGGAGGTAGTTTAGGCAGGGACTATTGCAACATTTAAGAAACAATTAGACAGGTACATGAATGGGACAGGTTTAGAGGGATATGGCCCAAATGTGGGAAGTTGGGACTAGAGTAGATGGGACATGTTGGTTGCTGTGGGCAAATTATGCCAAAAGCCCTGTTTCTATGCTGTTTGACTATGAGTCTCCCTTTCGCGAATACCCCCAAATCCAGGCATTATTCTGAGGGGCTCTGAACTCCAACTGGAATTCCGTCCTGACCTACCATCTACCTCATTGGAGACCCTTGGATGTTAATTGGACTTTACTGGACGTTATCTTACACTAAACATTATTCCCTTTATCCTGTATCTGTACACTGTAGATGGCATGATTATAATCATGTATAGTCTTTTCGCTGACTGGGTAGCAGGTAACAAAAAAGCTTTTCACTACAATAATAAATTAAACAAACGTAAACATTGTGGGAAACCTCATCTGCACCCATTTCAAAGCCTCCACATCCTTCCTGTAATGTGGTGACCAGAACTGCATGCAATATTCTCAATGCGGCCTAACCAAAGTACTATCTATATTACTAAAAGTCTCAGCTTGACCACTTCCTGTTGCTCTGTATATTGATTTTAGAAAAAAAGCGACTTATGGCTGTGATTTTTGGCCATCATACTCAGAGTCCCCCTCTGCTGCGCAGGACAAGAGGATTTTTCCCATTGATTAAAAATAAAAGAGTTATTAGTATTTAAAAAATGTTGAGATTCACTCTCCTGAAGGCCACCACCCCTTCCGGAGGGACTATAAAAGTGGAGGTGCATCAGTTCTCTGCAAGATGGGGGAGCGAGTGGTCTCAATTCCCAGTCTGAGCTGTGAATAACACTGAACACAAGTCTACTAAACTGTGAGTAGTTTTACAGACCTGTCAGTACCCTTAATGTGGTTTGAAAATGTAGTTTGAAAGTGCTAAAGCTGCTTTGGTTTGAAAGTGTTAAAGCTGTGTTGCCTTTGGTTTGAAAGTGCTAGAGCTGCCTTGCCTAAGGTTTGAACGTGCTAAAGCTGCCTTGCCTAAGATTTGAAAGCGCTAAAGATAGTGGTGAGTCTGTGGAAACTGTGAAAACCGCCTCAGAGGGCGGTGGAGGCAGGTTCTCTGGATGCTTTCAAGAGAGAGCTGGATAGAGCTCTTAAAAATAGCGGAGTCAAGGGATATGGGGATATTAGGCAGGAACGGGGTACTGATTGGAGATGATCAGCCATGATCACATTGAATGGCGGTGCTGGCTCAAAGGGCCGAATGGCTCAGAGTCTCCCTCCGCTCATCAGGTGCCGAGGATTTTTTCCCATTGATGAAAGATAAAGTTACTAGTGTTTAAAAAATGTTGAGATTCTCTCTCCTGTCAATCACGCCATGAAGGCCACGCTCCTTCTGGTGGGAGGGGGGAGCGACTATAAAACCCGGAGGTGTGGACGTGGCTCAGTCTGCAAGATGAGGGAGGGAGAGGTCACGAATCGCTGTCTTTAGTGGCCTTGCACCCTGCTTGAAATGGTATGAAACTGCACTTAAATTTGGTGGCCTTGCACCCTGCCTGAAGTGGAATTTCAAGGAATAGCCGCGAGTCAACTGCCAGCCCACCAGCCCTGAGTGAGTGAATGAGCTGCCAGCACAACAGACTTGAGTGACTGAGCCACCAGCCCAAGAATCCATTCGGCCCAAAATGTCCATACTAGCCCTCTGGAAACCAGTCCCTTCAGTGCACAACATCCATACTAGCGCTCCAGAAAGCACCCCCCCCCCCCCCACTAGCCACCAATATTGGAATTAGTGGAGAGGTAGAATATTATGTTGGGGGACCAGCCCTCCCGTGATGCTGGGACCCAACGGGTCCCCCTTAGTCTAGTAAACTTCTATAATTACGATAGTGACATTTAAGAGATTTTTGGATAGGCATATGGAATGGAACAAGGAATGGAGCACTATGGATTATGTGCAGATAGATAAGAGATGGTCTTGGCATCATTATCTTCGGCAAGACATTGTGAGCCAAAGGGCAGGGCTCTCGTTAACTTTTTTTCCCTGTTGCCAG
This sequence comes from Leucoraja erinaceus, assembly GCF_028641065.1. Taxonomy (NCBI): domain Eukaryota; kingdom Metazoa; phylum Chordata; class Chondrichthyes; order Rajiformes; family Rajidae; genus Leucoraja; species Leucoraja erinaceus. The sequence continues at coordinate 36,394,665 of NC_073392.1, forward strand.
CCGGGCAACCGTGGCAGCTTTTTAGGTTGCCAAATGACAGTTTTAGGTGGTCATTTAAGATGGCTTGCATGATGCATGCGATAATAAGCTCGGACGAAGTGCTTAGTTACCAGTCGGAATTATACTCAATGAAGCATTCACATATTATTTCTGCTTCAAATAAAGTCACAAACTAAACATATTCACCAACCAAGACATGATATATCCCACATTTTTGTTTGGAAGTGGAAGTGCAGCAAAATTATAAGACAGTATCTCAACTCTTTTTACACATTGCAATTAATGCAATTTCTATTAGTCCTTTCCACTTCCAAACAAAAATGTGGTTGGATTATTCAGCGTATGATCAACCTGTGTCATGGATGAATTGAGGCAGGTGAATTAGTACGTGTTGGTTGGAGTAGGTAAAATTGTGAGGGGAGAGCAAGAGGGATGTCAGTGGTGTTGAATGGGGGGGGTTCAGTACGGGATGGATGGGGGTAGACAAAAGTGCTGGAGAAACTCAGTGGGTGAAGCAGCATCTATGGAGCGAAGGAAATAGGCAATATTTCGGGTCGAGACCCTTCTTCAGACTGTTCCCCCCATTCTTCTTGAATGGGAGGATCAGTACAGGATGGATGGGGGCGGGGGGGGGGGGGGGGGGGGAGATCAGCGCAGGATGAATGAGGGGAAGGTGCAGGGTAAATGGAGGGTGCGTCAGTACGGGATGAATGCGTGGATTAGTACAGGATGGATGGGGGATCAGTACAGGATGGATGGAGGAGAAGTGCAGGATGGATGGGAAAGGGGTAAGTACAGGATAAATTGGGGGACCAGTGTAGGATGGGGGGAGGGGGGGGTTGGCAGGAGATTCAATGCGAGGTGGATAGGGTGATCAGCGCAGGATGAATAGATTGGGGAGGGGAGCACAGGGGATGTCTGTGAGGACTGAATAGAGGCGGGAATGGGGATCAGTGCGGGATGTAGAGGAGGGGTCCCAGGATAAGGGGGGGGAGGGGGCATACGAGAGAGAAGGGGGGCGAGGTGGAGAGGAAGGAAGATCAGCGCTTCTCGGACAACATCGCCCCGCTGCCTTTGCCGGTGGGAACACCTCGCCACCGCCTCCCTCCTCCGCCAGCCAACAGCAAGATGCGGGGCCGAGCGGTGCAGCTCAAATGTCCTATAGCTATAGGATCTATGGTGCAGCTGCAATGACAGCGGCTCCATCTCCTCCTCCTCCCTGATAGTGGCCGCCGCTTGCAAACCCGCTAACGGCGATAACCGCTTTAAAAAAAAAACCCTCCTGCACGCCGAGGCCTCCCCCTCCCTCTCTCCTCCCGGCCTCGGCATGCAGGAGGTTTTTTTTTTAAAGCGCCGTTAGCGGATTTGCAGGCAGCGGCCGCTATCGGGGCGGGCGGGAGTCGGGAGGAGGGGGAGATGGAGCCACTGTCACGGCAGCTGCTGCCGCTGTTCGGGACCCGTCATTCGCCCTGATACTAAGTCACCCCGCACCTAGTATCTTTCTCACGCAATACAGCCGTCACCGCCGACACAAAACGTTGCGTTCCTCTTCTCCATAGATGCTGCCTGACCCGCGGAGTTACTGCAGTTTTTTGTGTCTATCTTCGGTACAAACCAGTATCTGGTTGCCAAGCCGGGCAAAATGACTCGGTGTTTAGTTGCCCGGCGGCGCTTTGAGTGGTCAATGGCACCCGGGCAACCGTTAATTTCGAGCCCCGTTTACTCCTCTCAATTTAAAGCTATGCCCTCTAGCATTTGATTTTTTCCAAGCTGGGGAAAAAAGGTTTTGACTGCCTACCCTACCTATGCTTCTCATAATTTTATACACTCTATGAGTTCTCCCTGTAACCTTCCGTATGCCAGAGAAAACAATCCGAGTCTGTCCAATTTCTCCAGTAGCCAATATCCCCTAATCCAGGCATCATTCTGTTAAAACTCCTCTGCATACTTTCCAAAGTTTCCACATCCTTCCTGTAATGGTGCACGCAATATTCCAAATGTGGCTTCACCAAAGACCTATAGAGCCGCATCATGACTTCCTGACACTTATGCTCAATAGCCCGACCAATGAAAGCAAGCATGTCATATGCCTTCTTTACCACTTGATCTACTTGTGTTGCTCCTTTCAGGGAGCCATGGACTCCAAGATCCCTCTGTACACCATTGCTGTTAACGGTCATGCCATTCATTGTATATTTTCCTCCTCTTTTTTTATAAACCAGCATCTGCAGTTTTGTTT